>NW_027459738.1:0-141674 GCF_025594145.1 Primulina tabacum | reverse complement strand
TTAAAATTATTTACATGTTTATTTTTATAAATTGGGCAAGTTATTCATTTATTTAGAAAAATTTTAATAATTCCGCAAAATTATGAATACGAAATACGGGCCTTTACACGTTTCTAGCTAAGAATTTGAGTGTGAACCCTCAGAAATTTGCAAGGAAGAGACTATGATGGTAGCTGCTGAAGTTTGTGCTTAGCATCCTAGTTTTTCCTCCAAAAGTAACATATATGTGTGTGTGTTGGTGTTGTATGTTTAGGTGTAGGTGTGTGTGATTATTAGAATTAATTAGGGTTATGAAAAGTCTAATAAAATAAATTAATAGGCTAAACTCATACTAATTTAATTATTTAGATTCACTCAAAAATCTAATAAAATATTCAAGTGCCAAATTTTTATATCAAAATCTCCAAATTTAAAAATAGTTACTTAAAATCCCAATTTAACTTAAATACTAATTAAATAAATTAATTAAACATAAAATTCATTATAAAATATTTTATCCAATTTTAGGATTAAATCCTCAAATTTTCAAAATTTACATTTAAAGTTCTTAAAGTCTTATAAATCGTCTAATATTTTAAATTGAATTTTAAATGCTAAAATTCATATATTATTTAAAATAACTTATTTTATTGGCTTAAAATAAAAATATCACATTTTTTAAATCCCCTAAATCATCTTTGTTCTCCTTTTCCCAACCAGCATCGAATATTCGTCTGAAAACTAAAACTCAAGAAAATATTTTAATGTGCATAAAATAACATATAAACATTTAACATCATTTAAATCATGTAACATGTACCATTTAACTCATTTTAATTTTTAAATAGGTTGACAAATTAAATCATTCATGGTGTTTACGTAAGCTGGTTTCCGGGCACTACAATGAGGTCTATCTATAAATGTAAGATCGTGAAGCTCATTAGAAAGCATGCCACAGGTTCTAGAAAACTCATTTATCGACTCCATTGAGGGTCATCCGGTGGAGGTTGGGTGTAGTTTCGAAATACGTATGAGCCAATGCATTGTAGTAAGGGATTCACCGTTTGCCTACATATGAAGATATCATATGTGATCTGATGAGTTAATAATGCAAGGAATTTCTGGCTAGAGCAAGACAAATGCTCACTACAAAAAAAGTGTTTCTAGAAGCGGTTTTTGAGGAGCACTTCTAAAATCGCTCGTGCAAACTGAACAACAAAATCGGTTTTGCTTAAACCATTCTGTCACGCCCCGAGTCCGAAGCGTCGGTGATATCCGCATTGTTTAACAATTACATTGAAAAAATAAAGCCTCGTATCAAATTAAACCAGTCTTTTTCATAAATAGAGTATTGTCTTACAATGACAAAAGAATAAACTTTTACATCAGAGTTGCAGAAGCTAACAAAAGAAAAGGAGTACAATTCTCGATTTCCTGATCTCGGAATCTGTATCACCATCCCCAGAACGCTTCTTGCTCTTCCTCATCCAGTTGCTCCTCATTTTTATCTGAAATTTGTAAGGGGTGAGTATTTTTGGGAAACACTCAGCAAGTGGGGGTCGATCGATTCCAAAGATACATATAGAACTTAGTTTTCTTAAAACGTTCTTTTAACAGATTTTCAAAACTTAATATTCTTAACTTATCAGGACAGAGACAAATCGAATAACTGAATGAATTCATCAGATGATTCAGAACAATTCAGAAACAGATTAACTCAATTCCGAACGGAACATATCAGAACAGACAGAACACTGTTACGCATCTCATTTCCATGGTCAAATTGTCCCTAATATGTTAGTCCTCTAAGGGGTGAGGGCCAGAACATGGTTTTATACCCACCAATGGGGGCCAGACAGAATTACAATTCTCGTCCCATTTCAAATCAATTCGTAACAGTGCAAACAGAATTCAGAAGTAACAGACAGAACTTTCAGATATTCAGATTTCAGAGTTTTCATCTGACACAACAGAATCAAGAAATTCGAAGCACAAACGAGAAACACATAATCGATCGAAATTTTAAAATAACATGCTGATTTTTCGAAAATAAGGGACACCAACATGTATGTCAGGTTATTGATATCAAGGTTTAAAAAATACAAACAAAGTACATAACAAAGCCCACTTACACTTGTAGATTTTGAACGAAGCTTTCTTCTGAAAATTCGCAAGCAGCACTTCGGCGCGACTTTAGCAATTGCAGTCTTCACTTAGACACACTTCGACGTAAGACTTCCGCAATCGACTATACGAAAATTCCTTCTTCCTCCTTGCTAGCCTAGGCCGAAGCCTTGGAGATTTTGGTGGAGGGGAAGTGGCCGAAACTTGAGAGTGAAGGGAAAGGGAAAAACCGAAATTTCTCAAGGTCTTTTGGTACACTTTCTATCATCCTTGGAGTTGGTATTTATAGAAGAAAAAGGACCCTTCCACCTAGCTCCTCTTGGCCGCAATCTTGCCCTCCAAGAATGAGTTAAATGTGATCATGATGTAGGTACAAAGTTTCATGCATGAAAATCCAAAATCCCATGCATTCTTCAAGTTCTAGTTTAGTCATGAATGTTGCTCAAAATCTCATGCACTCCTTAAATGTGACCTTGATTTTCTAAAGAGTCATTTCCTGCATCATCAATATGTCCTAAGCCTTAGCTTCTCCCGCAGCTCCTTCATGGGTTAACGCAAAGGTTATTTCTTGCATACTTAATTTGTCCAAGCCTTTAGCTCATCTTTTAGCTCCCTTTTTGATCTTGTTAGGACAAGCTTGTTTGAGCTGCTTTGAGCTGAAAGATCGAGTCCTTGAGCTGGGGTTTTACTCCTCTCGTGACAATACTTCAATGGATGTGGTTGCTTGCAGCTCGGCTTCCGGTTGAGCTCATTCCCGAGCTTTGAAGTTACTTCCACGAGTTACTAGCTGAAAATCTAAGTTCATATTTATGTTTTATAATTAGAATGAAAGTATTTTGATCTTAGATTAAGCTAAGTTTTAAGCTCGTATATTTCTTACCTTATTTACTTGGAATCGTAAAATCTCGGGTTCTAACATCCCTCCCTCCTTATTAAAAGTTTCGTCCCCGAAACTTGCATTAGCTTGGTCATTCAAATAGGTGAGGGTATTGTGACCGCATCTTCTCCTCGACTTCCCAAGTTGCCTCTCTTTCAGTATGATTTGACCATTGTACCTTGACATAAGGTATTGACCTATGCCTCAATACTTGATCTTTTGTGTCCACTATTCGAATAAGGACTTCTTCATATTTGAGTTCTTCGTTGAGGTTTCCTTCAATCATCAGTGGTGCAACTTTGAGTACATGACTCGGGTCTGGGAAATACTTCCTCAGTTGTGAGATTGGAAAACGTTATGTATTCTGGCTATGTCCGGTGGTAACGCTAATTCGGTAGGCTAAGGTTCCTACCTTTTTCAGTATCTCGAACGGTCCCATGTATCTCGGATTCAACTTTCCGGATTTACTGAATCGAACTACTCCTTTCATAGGGGAGACCTTGACGTAAGCTTTCTCACCAATCTCTAATTCTAACGGTCTTCTTTTTAGATCGGCCCAGCTCTTCTGTCTATCCTGGGCTGCCTTGAGTATCTCCTTGATTATGACTACTTTATCAACGGTTAACTGAATGAGTTGTGGTCCGATAACAGCTTTTTCTCCAACTTCGTCCCAATATAGAGGCGACCGACACTTCCGACCATACAAAGCCTCATATGGAGCCATCTCGATACTACTATGGTAGCTGTTGTTATAGGCGAACTCTATTAACGGTATTTGTTCACTCCAATTTCCAGAAAAATCCAGTGCGCATGCCCTCGGCATATCTTCGAGGGTTTGAATTGTCCTTTCGGTTTGGCCATTAGTCTGGGGATGATAGGCCGTGCTGAGAGTGACATTGGTTCCCATAGCCTTTTGGAAACTTTTCCAAAATCTTGACACAAATCTCGGATCTCGGTCAGACAGTATACTCACTGGAACTCCATGTAGCCTCACTATGTTGTCCACATACAAAGTGGCTAATTTATCCAAATTATAATTCATTCGTACTGGCAAGAAATGGGCGGACTTTGTCAATCTGTCAATGATCACCAAGATCCCATCGTGACCCTGTCCTGATCGTGGTAGTCCTACTACGAAATCCATGGAGATGTTATCCCACTTCCATTCTGGTATCTCCAATGGCTGTAAAAGTCCTCCAGGCCTTTGATGTTCCGCCTTGACTTGTTGACAGACTAAACACTTAGCAACAAAGACAGCTACATCTTTCTTCATACCGTTCCACCAGTAATTATTTTTCAAATCCCGGTACATCTTGGTGCTTCCTGGATGTACTGAAAATCTCGATTTATGTGCCTCGGCCATCACTTCTTCTCGAATTCCATCGACGTTTGGCACATACAATCGTCCTTTCATCCAGAGTATTCCATTTCCATCAATTTGAAATTCTGGAGCTTTTCCTTCTTGGATTTGTTATTTAATTTTAAGGATGGAGGTGTCTTGACTCTGCTTCAACTTGATGGTCTCTCGGAGGTTTGGTTTCACTGATAGGGAATTTAAGTTCACCTTCCCAGGGTTCCTTCGACTCAACGCATCTGCCACCTTATTTGCCTTACCCGGATGGTAATTAATTGACAAATCATAGTCCTTGAGAAGTTCCATCCACCTTCTTTGCCTCATATTTAATTCCTTTTGAGTGAAAATATACTTGAGGCTCTGGTGATCGGTAAACACTTCGCATTTTACTCCATAAAGATAGTGCCTCCAGATTTTAAGCGCAAATACTATTGCGGCTAACTCCAAGTCATGAGTGGGGTAATTCTGCACATATGGTTTCAATTGCCGTGAGGCATAAGCGATTACCTGACCCTCTTGCATAAGCACACACCCCAATCCTTCCTTTGATGCGTCGCTGTATACAGTGAAATTCTTACCTTCCTCGGGAAGAACGAGTACTGGTGTGGATGCGAGTTTTGTCTTTAAGGTTTCGAAACTCTTTTCACAAGCTTCATTCCAAATGAATTTCGAATTTTTCTGAGTAAGTTTGGTGAGTGGAATGGCTATTGAAGAAAATCCTTCCACAAATTTTCTATAGTAACCTGCTAATCCCAGAAAACTTCTTACTTCAGTCACTGTCTTTGGTTGTGGCCAATCCTTGATTGCCTCTACCTTCTTAGGGTCTACTGACACTCCTAATTCAGAAATTATAAGCCCTAAGAACGCCACACTTTTTAACCAAAATTCACATTTCTTGAATTTGGCGTATAGTTCCTTTTCTCGAAGTGTCTGCAAAGTGAGACGCAGATGCTCTTTGTGTTCTTCTTCACTTGGTGAGTACACAAGGATATCATCTATGAAGACAACTACAAACTTATCGAGATATGGTTTGAATACCCGATTTATAAGGTCCATGAATGCTGCAGGAGCATTTGTTAGACCAAAAGGCATTACCGTGAATTCGTAATGTCCATATCTTGTCCTAAAAGCAGTTTTAGGGATGTCTTCCGCTTTGACATTCAACTGACGGTAACCAGATCTCAGATCTAGTTTTGAGAAGACCTTGGCTCCCTTTAACTGATCGAAAAGGTCATCTATTCTTGGGAGTGGGTACTTATTCTTTATGGTGATCTTGTTCAACTCCCGATAGTCAATACATAGCCTCATGCTTCCGTCCTTTTTCTTTACAAAAAGCACTGGGGCTCCCCACGGGGATGCACTGGGGCGAATCTGCTTCTTGTCTAGTAATTCCTGCAGTTGCTCCTTTAGCTCTTTTAATTCGGCTGGAGCCATTCGGTATGGTGCCTTTGATATTGGCGCAGCACCAGGGACCAAATTGATTTCAAATTCTACTTCCCTCTCTGGTATCTCTCCCGGTAGTTCCTCGGGGAAAACGTCTGGAAATTCTTGAACAATTGGAATATCCTCCAACCTTGGGACTTCTTCTTCTTTGATTTCATTGATCACTGCTAAGTACATTTCTTCTCCTCCCTTTATAGCTTTCCAGGCTTGTGAAGCCGATAGTAGAGATTTTCTTTCTTTGGATTTTCCGTGATATACGACTTCCCCTTTTGTCGGAGTTTGAAGTCTAATATCTTTCTTTTGACAGTCTACTATGGCATGGTTTTTAGCTAACCAGTCCATTCCAAGGATGATGTCAAACTCAACCATATTGAGTTGAATTAATTCCACTTCAAAAGTTTGATTGCTGATACAAATTTTACAGTTTCGATACACTTTGTGTGTTTCAATTGTTTTGCTGGCAGGTGTTGCTACTCTTAACGGTTCACTAAGAATATCATGCTCAAGTTTAAGCTTTTTAGCAAATCTTCTAGACACAAATGAATGTGTGGCACCACAATCAAACAAAGCATATGCATGCATTTTATTGAGTAAGATGGTACCTGCCACCACTTCATTGGTGTTATCAGCTTCCTCTTGGGTTATTGCATAAACCCGAGCATTATTCTTGTTTTCATGTTGCTTGCTGGGCCCCGTCCCTTTGTCCTTGTTGTCAGGACAATCTTTAATTCTATGACCCACCTTTCCGCACTTAAAACAAGCGCCTGTTTTCCGATAACATTCTCCAACATGTTTCTGTCGACATGTATCACACCACTTTCCTTCGGTGTTACCAGCACTGCTAGAATTTCATTTGAAAGACCCACCTGAATAATTTGGTTTCTTAAACTTGGGACCATTCTGAGTAGATTGACTGCTCATCGGTCTTTTGTTCTTGTTTTCTTCCTCGCGTCGCTTGATATCAGTTTCTGCGCTCATTGCAGCGCCCATCAAATCCGCAAAGCTGTTTGGCTTGAATACTGCCAATGCCGACTGAATTCGACTGTTGAGTCCCTTTTTGAAACGATGCATTTTTAACGTCTCATCCGACATGATCGTTGGGACATAGGTTCCTAGATCGTTGAACCGGGACGTGTATTCCATTACTGACATGTCCGGAGCCTGTTTGAAATTCTCGAACTCACTCAACTTCTGTAGTCGAAACTCACCTGGATAATATTGTTTCAAAAATTCTCTCTTAAAAATCTGCCATGTGATTTCTTCCACTTCTGCCAAGGATGGCGACACAGTTTCCCACCATTTCCTAGCTCGGTTTTCCAAAAACGGTGTTACAACCTCCACTCTCAGTTCTTCAGGTATCTCCAGTAAATGTAGTTGTGTTTCGACGTTCTTGAGCCAGTTGTGGCTGACCTCTGGGTCTGAGTTCCCATCAAAAGTTGGAACTCGATTCTTTCTGAGAGATTCGTAATGGTACTTAATCCCACGCGGTTGCGGTTTAGGTGGTGGTTGGATGGCGTTAGCCAATGGGTTCACGAATCCTTGCAACGTCGCAGCTACGATAGTGGCTATTGCCATCATATCCTCTTGACTGAGATTCACTCTTGGTGGTGGTGGTGGTGGGTTTTCATCTTGGTTGGCACCACGAGGGTTACGGTTGTTTCGGGGTGGTCTACCTGCCATTTCCTATAAACAGGTATTTTATTAATTTGTTTGCCACAATATTTAATCAAAGAAATAATTTCATTAAATTGTAAAATTTTTCATACAACCAAATATTTTTCAAAATGATTAATCATATTTCTAGATACAATCGAAGCCTATTCTAGAACTTTCTCTCCCTACTCGTCTATTATTTCTCCGTCTCCTACTGCCTCGTTAATTTCTTCCTCCACAGGGTTCTCTTCCAGTTGTTCTATGAGTTCTTCCATATTGACCATCTCATTTTTTAGGTGCTCAATGTAATTCTGCAATTGTGTGTTGTGGTGATCGAGGTTTTTTACTTGATCCTGTAGTTCTTGTATTGTTGATTGGCTCACTTTTTCATCGATGTCTTGCTCTTCAATCCGCTCCTGAAGACGACGTTGGGTTTTGAGAAGACTATTTTCCCGAATTTTGAGCGTAAAAATCCTATCTTGCACTTTCTTCAACTCCTGCTTGGTGATCTCGTGATGACGCTCTGACTCCAGATGATAAGCTGTGTAACGTCTAACGTCTTCGCGTAGTTTCTTCTCTTCCACCCTGGCCTCACGAAGATCCTCCATCATGCACACGTTATTTCCGTCCAACTGATAGTTATCTCTCTCAAGTTTATCATTCTTTTCTTTCAGTGTTTTAATTTCTGACTCCTTTTCCTGAAGTTGTTTCTGAAGTTCATTTATAATGCTTTGAAAGTCCATGTTGGTTTCCTATAAAAACATTTAAATAAGATACTCATCCATTCTTAAATATGCAATAAGATAATAGAAAGTTTAAAAATAGTTTGGTACACATATTATTTTCTTAGTCACAAGTTTACTACATTCCGTATACTTTATTATAATGCTAATCTAATTGATCATCTCTCCGCCGTCGCTGTCGCTGGCACTGTCGTCTCCGGCCACCTCCATCGGGGCTAGCTCCTCTTCCTCCATGTTCTCTATCACCAAATGTAGGTAGTTATTCTAATCCTGAAGTCTGTCCATAGCGCTGTGGAGCTTCGAAATGTACCGATCCTGTCTGGCGTTGTACTCGTCCTGGCGCTGACGGGCCTGAGCATCACGTCTTCGCTCTATCTCCACTCTCTCCAATAATTCCTTGTTAAGTGCAACCAAGCGTGTGATGCGAACGGAATCGGTCGGTATCTGCAACAGCTGGCTCTCTGCCAAGTCCAGATGATGAGTCAATCGCTGTACATCAGTCTCAAGTATGTGTCTAACCTCACTAAGCTCTTGTTTCTCCAATCTTTCCTTGGCTAGTTGCGCTTTCAAAATCGCGATCTCTCTAGTTTGATTATCTATGGTAAGCTGACGCATACGAAGAGCAGCCTGTGCGCGGGTACGAGGAGCAGCCATTTCCTAGGATAAAAATGGAAGTAAAGCATCAGAATCGTATAAAGGATAGAAAGGCACAAATAGTAGAAACAAATTTGTCGTGGAAAATTTTCGATATTCAAAGTTTGTGGAATGATCGAAGGGATAGATTTTTGAAGTCTATTTGAAATTTAGGAAACATATGAAAGTTAGACTTCAAGAACGGGTGAAAGTTGGACTCAAATTGGGATACACTAGGCTTTTGCCAAAATTTGACTTTGTCAAATTTTTTCTGTCAAAATCCCAGCGGGATTATGAACCTGGCGGCTCTGATACCACTTAAATGTCACGCCCCGAGTCCGAAGCGTCGGTGACATCCGGCATTGTTTAATAATTACATTGAAAAACAATAAAGCCTCGTATCAAATCAAACCAGTCTTTTTCATAAATAGAGTATTGTCTTACAATGACAAAAGAATAAACTTTTACATCAGAGTTGCAGAAGCTAAACAAAAGAAAAGGAGTACAATTCTCGATTTCCTGATCTCGAAATCTGATCACCATCCCCAGAACGCTTCTTGCTCTTCCTCATCCAATTGCTCCTCATTTTTATCTGAAATTTGTAAGGGGTGAGTGTTTTGGGAAACACTCAGCAAGTGGGGGTCGATCGATTCCAAAGATACATATAGAACTTAGTTTTCTTAAAACGTTCTTTTAACAGATTTTCAAAACTTAATATTCTTTACTTATCAGGACAGAGACATATCAAATAACTGACAGAATTCATCAGATGATTCAGAACAATTCAGAAACAGATTAACTCAATTCCGAACGGAACGTATCAGAACAGATAGAACACTGTTACTCATCTCATTTCCATGGTCAAATTGTCCCCAATATGTTAGTCCTCTAAGGGGTAAGGCCAGAACATGGTTTTATACCCACCAATGGGGGCCAGAACAGAACATGGTTTTATACCCACCAATGGGGGCCAGACAGAATTACAATTCTCGTCCCATTTCAAATCAATTCGTAACAGTGCAAACAGAATTCAGAAGTAACAGACAGAACTTTTCAGATATTCAGATTTCAGAGTTTTCATACTGACACAGCAGAATCAAGAAATTCGAAGCACAAACGAGAACACATAATCGATCGAAATTTTAAAATAAACATGCTGATTTTTCGAAAATAAGGACACACCAACATGAATGTCATGTTATTGATATCAAGGTTTAAAAATACAAACGAAGTACATAACAAAAGCCCACTTACACTTGTAGATTTTTGAACGAAGCTTTCTTCTGAAAATTCGACAGCACTTCGGCGCGACTTTAGAAATTGCAGTCTTCACTTAGACAGCACTTCGACATAAGACTTCCGCAATCGACTATACGAAAATTCCTTCCTTCCTCCTTGCTAGCCTAGGCCGAAAGCTTGGAGATTTTGGTGGAGGGGAGTGGCCGAAACTTTGAGAGTGAAGGGAAAGGGAAAAACCGAAATTTCTCAAGGCTTTTTGGTACACTTTTCTATCATCCTTGAGTTGGTATTTATAGAAGAAAAAGGACCTTCCACCTAGCTCCTCTTGGCCGAAATCTTGCCCTCCAAGAATGGGTTAAATGTGATCATGATGTAGGTACAAAGTTTCATGCATGAAAATCCAAAATCCCATGCATTCTTCAAGTTCTAGATCACTCCTAAATGTGGCTCAAAATTTCATGCACTCCTTAAATGTGACCTTGATTTTCTAAAGAGTCATTTCCTGCATCATCAATATGTCCTAACCCTTAACTTCTCCCGCAGCTCCTTCATGGGTTAACGCAAATGTTATTTCTTGCATACTTAATTTGTCCAAGCCATTAGCTCATCTTTTAGCTCCCTTTTTGATCTTGTTAGGACAAGTTTGGTTGAGCTGCTTTGAGCTGAAAGATCGAGTCCTTGAGCTGGGGTTTTACTCCTCTCGTGACAATACTTCGATGGATGTGGTTACTTGCAGCTCGGCTCCGGTTGAGCTTATTCCCGAGCTTTGAAGTTACTTCCACGAGTTACTAGCTGAAAATCTAAGTTCATATTTAAGTTTTATAATTTGAATGAAGGTATTTTGATCTTAGATTAAGCTAAGTTTTAAGCTCGCATATTTCTTACCTTATTTACTTGGGATCGTACAATCTCGGATTCTCACAATTCCTATTTTCTTAATTTTAGGAGTGGTCGCATAACCGCTTTAGTCGCGCAATTTTTAGTACCGATTTGTATCAACCGCTGCTATAAATTGCTCCTATTGATTTAGCTATTAGGACCATTCTGGAAACTACTCTAATTGAATATTTTAAACAGCGGTTTCACAAAACCGGTGTTGTGGACCGTCCTTATAGCTCTGTTTTTTTAGGATTGATTTGAAAATTGCACCTATTAAATACATTTAGTATTGGTCATATAAACTGTTTCTATACATTGCTCTTATTGATATAACTATTAAGAGCATTCCGAAAATTGCTCATACTGAAGACATGTAACAGCGGTTTTCACATAACCTGTGTCACGGACCGCCCTTATAGATCTGTTTTTTTAGGATTGATTTGAAAATTGCACCTATTAAATACATTTAGTATGTGGTATAAACCGTTTCTATACATTGCTCTTATTGATATAATTATTAAGAGCATTCCGAAAACTGCTCATGTTGAAGATATCTAACCACGGTTTCACAGAACCGGTGTCGTTGCCCGCTTTTATTGCTCTATTTTTTTAGGATGGGTTTAGAAATTGTACCTATTAAATACTTTTAGTATTGGTCGTATAAAACGCTTTTATAAATTGCTCTTATTGATATAACTATTAGGAGTATTCCGGAAACTGCTCATATTGAAGACATGTAACAACGGTTTTCACAAAAACGTCGTCGTGGACCGCTTTTATTGCTCTAGTTTTTAGTATTGTTTCTAAAATATATCTATTGAATAATTTTTAGCTTTTGTTTTATATACATATAGTGCAAACTGCTCTTGCTGATATAACTATTAGGAGAATTTTGTAAACTGCTCATATTATATATTTTTAACATCGATTTTCTCAAACGTGGTGATATGAATTGCTTTTGTGGCTCTATTTTATGATTAATTTGAAATTATACCTATTGAATATTTTTAGAACTTTTTTGTATAAATTGCTGCTACAAATTTCTCTTGTTAATATATATTACTATGAGCAGCATTCTGAAAAACTGCTCATACTGAATATATATTACTATGTTTATACATTACATGTCAACGATACATAAAGAAACAAAATAAATAGGAAATATAACACAAAACAAAATTAAAAAAAAAACACACAATCTCCTCAATGGGTGAGCTAAAAGCTCAATTTAATTGAAATAATAGACCAGACCCAATTAAATCAGAAATTATATTCGATTTAATCAATAGTTTGGTTATTTTTTTTAAAAAAATTATTGGTCAATTAGTTTATCAGTTTGGTATCTACTTTGAATTTAAAAAATCGGTTAAACTGAATGTAATTAAATCTTACAATTAAACTTTCCGTCTTCGCATTGGGTTACAAAAAGAGGCTTTGTTTGTATATGTTTTTGGTGTTTTCAGAGGTTTAATTTATTTTTAACGCGTTTTTGTTAAACATATAGGAAGTGACATATAGTGTACGATCGGACTCTTGCCACGTGTCAATCACTTTTATACTAGACATCTGTCAATAATTACACTCGATAAAAATGCGGAATTTAAAGTTTTTGTCAATTTATCAAAAACTATTACTAATAGCCACGAGTCTAACATTTTAAGATGCACTCATGGTCAAAACATCATGTTTTGATAACTGTTACTCAACAACATATATAAAATGATTATTTTTTTAGAAAATAAAAGAAAATGTAGTGGAACAGTTAACCATAAAAGTTTGTAATTCATTTGGAATTTTATTTTTAATATTATATTTAGTATTTATAAATTTTAATATATATTGTGATATAAATTTTTGGAAGGGTAGAAAAATTAAATTAAAAGTTTATAATAAACTGATGGCAAAAACTTGTGTGAGACGGTCTCATGGGTCGTATTTGTGAGACGCATATTTTATTTGGGTCATCCATGAAAAAGTATTATTTTTTATGCTAAGAGTATTACTTTTTATTGTGAATATCGATAGGGTTGACCCGTCTCATAGATTAAGATCCGTGAGACGGTCTCATATGAGATTCACAAAAGAACGAGCATATATCTCTAGCAATAAAAAATAAAAGATTGAATCTTAAATTTGTAAGTGAATATAATAAATAGAAATGTTTTTTGTTGGAACTTGCATGAATTTTTCTGTGAAGAAAAAGAGTGGGGATGACAGATAAAAGAACGAGCATATATCTCTAGCAAACATGAAGATATGAAAAAGTACATCATTTTTTGCCGCAGAATCAATAATGTTTTTTCAATACCTATGAAATTGATCATCCCATTTGAGGCCAAGTGATCGGTGATATATCGATTTAGGGATCCATTTTGAATCTAGTATAAATTTAGAACAACTTTATTAATACTAACATTTGATAAAAATGTTTAAGTACTCAAAAATCATATATCAGTATTATATCTGAATTAAAATATCATATATTAGTAAGTACTCTATTTTTAATATTTTGTATTAATTTTCATCTGAAATACAAATGTGTAATCAATATTAGTATTTGATATATATGTTTTTTGAGTATTTTGAGTACTCAAACAATATATATTAATATCAGATCTGAAAAAATTATTACATAAATATCATATATTATTACTGTATTTTTAATGTTTTGTATCGAATTTTATCTAAGAAAATAAATGTGGACTTAGAGAGTGCAAACATATTTTGTTGTTGACCCTCCTTCCTGTACCTTACGTTTAGGTGGCATCGTGTTTGATCCTACATATAGATCACACAGACACATAACTTAGCATAAACTATGGGACACAAAGATACTTACTTGCCGAGTTCCCCATGTGTGGATGAAGTGCAGTGTCTTCCCTGTCGAAGAACCGTGGGCTCTGATACCATAAAAATGTCACACCCTTACTCTATACTTAGCATAATTACCATAATCAAAATAAGGTTTGAATGATATAACTATAGTATGAAGCAAATCAAACAAGAGGCATCACTTTGACGGTTTATAAAAATTTTGGCATGATGTCCCTATATTTTGTATAAGCCAAAAACTCAACTCAAGCAACAACCTCAAGCATATTTTGTATCATCATAACCATCGTAAAAACTTGTTCAAACCCTGACATATTTTAGTACAATACATATGAGGAAGCTATACAATAATAAGTCCCGGTTCTTGTCGAGGTGAGGCACGTCACAAACATCCATTGGCGAACCGGCATCCTACGTCTCTTCACTACCTGATCCTGTAATACATGAGCTACGTGAGTTTATAAAACTCAATAAGTTGGCACTTGTACGTATCAATATGCGTCGAAAGAACATACATATCAAGTCGTGACAACAATGAATCTTTAAACTATGTAATATCATAGCATATATTCATGTCCATTTTTGTACTTGAGCCTCATTAGTTGACCTGTACTACCGTGCTTGATTTATTATATAGCTACTACTGTGTTGGACGTCAGGGAGCAACCTTTGGCAACCCCACGCCCCATGAACATATATTGGCCAATAGCTTTGGTGGACTTAAAACCACCCATGATGTCAACAAGCTCTATATCATGTAAAATCAGTCCTTTTTCTTTCATGTTCATGTTCATGTTCATAGCATAGCACCCATCATCAATATTCATGAGTTTTTTACATATTTAATACATAACAATGGAATATGGTGCTATGTTTTTATCAATAAGATACTAACAATGTACATATAGAAATAATCAATGGGAAGTATTTGAAATCATAATATTACTCATGTATTACTTCAAGAACATGCCAACTTACTGTCCAAGCGTACGAATACTTGTTTGAGACGATGTATCTCGCTCCTATACTGTCAAATATATCAAAAATCCAATCACTATATCTATATGGCCTTATACATGTATAACAACCATTAAAAAGATGAAAACTTACAACTCTAAGATGCCCTTGGGATGAAGAACTAAATTATAACTTCAATTGATGAAGGAAAGGAAGAACAAGGTCACTTGGAGGAAGATTCTTAGGTTTTCTCTCGAGTCTTGCTGTGGAAGAAGATAGGTGAACTGATAAAGATGTTAAGAAATTCGATGCTTATCTTTTTATACACTGCCGGACGCATATGCGCGACATTCTGGGCGCATATGCGCGCTACATTCTACCACAAAACTCATTTTTAACTTCCGAATTAGCAAAAGTGGTCAACATGAAAGTTGTAGCCCTATGTGTTTTCTTAAATCTCCCCAAATTTCAGGTCATTTGGAGGTCTGAGTAAAACGTTATGCCCATTCTCCCAACATGTGTCAGTACAGGAACAACGAAACACCCGACACACTTCGGGCCACTTTTGGCTCGTCTTCCCTAATGATTTGAACAAAACCCAAAACGTGAAAGTTGTAGCATTATATCTTATCTTTCTAATGGTTAAGGCCTCACACATATTGGATCAATATTCAAATCATTATGCTAAAACCCGTAACAACTACCACAATTTCGTCTCATTTCCTGCAGTCCTATACCAACTTTCATTACACTACTTCTACCTAAACTTCTTACTACCACTAATTTAACACATATTTATTCTCAATACACCATAGACAATATAAAACTCATGTTCAATCTCAATATTGATACCTCAATCATCACGTGAAATCTGATGAGCTAAATAACTACATAATAAAAGACATAAACGCATTATTATCATTTGTACGAGTAACCGAGCATTACATATCTGCATGTTTAGATACCTCTATGCCCTTACCAAGAAACGTGGTACACAACATCACAGATGCTAGTCTCGAGCTCAAGCGACCTTTATCCATGTTTTAGGCGGCTGAATAGACTAGGAATGAATTTAAGTTATATAGTGTTTACAAATGAGTTTCAACATCGAATCACGATTCATTTATATTAAAGTATAATTAAGGACTTTATGTATGCTGATTGCATGGATACAGATAAAGTAAAACAAGACCATAAAAAGTTAAATTATATTAAAATAAAGATTGTTTATTACACTTGAGTCAATAAATTCCCTAGCCAACCATTGGCTTGCATGGCATCAACTCTAACAATCTCCCACTTTCCCTAGAGCTAACTACCCATAACTTTAATCCCATTGCTTCGTGATGCTTCTCAAACAATGGTCCTGGCAAGGGCTTTGCAAGTGGATCGACAACATTATCTGCAGAGGGAACTCTTTCGACCGATATATCTCCTCTTCCCACAATCTCCCGGATGATGTGGAACTTCCTCAGTACATGTTTGAATTGCTGATGAGACATTGGTTTCTTTGCCTGTGCAACGGCACCAATGCTGTCATAGTACACCGGAACTGGATCAACTCCATTAGGAATAACGCCCAACTCTTGGACAAAATTCCTCATCCAAACTGCCTCTTTGGCTGCAGCAGATGCAGCAATGTATTCAGCTTCAGTGGTGGAATCTGCAACGGTGTCTTGCTTGGAACTTTTCCAAGAGACAACCGCATCATTCAGCATGAATACAAAACCAGACGACGATTTTTAATCATCTACATCACATTGGAAGCTAGAATCAGCCTTCCAATTTCAATTCTCCACCCCATAGACCATGAACAAGTTCTTAGTCCTTCTCAAGTACTTAAGAATATCTTTCACGGCCTACCAATGCATTGGACCACAGTTCGCCTGATATCTGCTTGTAATACTCAGAGTGTAAGCAACATCAGGACGTGTCGATATCATATCATACATGAAAATACCAATGGCTGACGCATATGGAATACGTGTCATCATCTCTATCTCTTCATTAGTTTTGGGACACATATCTTTAGATAGAGTAACACCATGACACATTGGTACGCATCCTCTGTTGGACTTTTCTATAGAGAATCATTTTAGAATGGTATTGATATAAGTGGCTTGGGTGAGCCCCAACATCCTCTATGATCTATCTCTATAGATTTGTATTCCCAATACATAGAATGCTTCACTCATGTCGTTCATGGAGAATTTACTTGCTAACAATACTTTAGTTGATTGCAGTAATCTTATATCATTCTCAATGAGCAGGATATCATCAACATAATGTACCAGGAATGTCACTGCACTCCCACTAACTTTCTTGTACAAACATGGTTTCTCAGGATTCTTGGCAAAACCAAATTCCTTGATAATGTTGTCAAATCTGAGGTTCCAACTTCTGGACGCCTGCTTTAGATCATATATTGATCTCTGAAGTTTGCATACCTTATGCTCATTTCCTATTGATGTGTATCCCTCAGGTTGAGACATATAATTTCTTCATTGATGTCTCCATTGAGGAATGCTCATCCATTTGCCATATCTCATAGTCATACAATGCTGCTATTGCTAGTAGTATTCTAATGGACTTAAACATAGCAACTGGTGAAACAGTTTTCTCATAGTCAATTCCTTGCCTTTGAGTATAACCTTTTCAACCAGTCTTGCCTTGAAGGTCAATACCTTCTGTTGGAAACAAAAATATGGCGTTTGACAAATTGTCAACTGATTATGCGAACCAACTGAATCTAGTAAACGAACTCAGAAACTGAATATAGTAAACTGATCTACGCAACTGAAACGCAACTCAGTTATTCTCCTCACCAGTTTATTGCCCAGCAGCTGATTAATTCAGCTGAATGCGTCATTAACAACCGACAAATAGTACCACTACAGTCTGCAACTATTAGTGGAACGCCACATTTCAGAGGTCACAGAGTACTGTTGTCAGAAGAATAACGACGAGGCATATCAACGGATATAATATTCTAACAGCAGTTAATGTTACCGTTGATGTAATGCCCGGAAATTTAATCCTAGTAATATGTAATTATTGATTTATAATTTGATATGATTATGAAAGGATTAACCGAGACACGATTTGAAGTAACGTGTGAAAATGTATGTGCGAGGACAATACCATCGGCGCACATGCGCGACATGAGACGCGCACATGCGCGAATTGGACAGAAGGTCTCGCGCATATGCGGGACAGGAAGGCGCGCATATGCGCGAGCTGTGTGAAGGTTCGATCACAACTCCAGAGAGTCTCGCGCATATGCGTGGAAGGTGTCGCGCATATGCGCGAGCTGTCGAGAAGAAATGTGCGAAGACCAGAAGGTCTCGCGCATATGCGCCGATTTAGGTCGCGCATATGCGCGAGACGTGTTGCACGTAGAGTGAGCCATTTTCCTTGTTGCATGTACGTGTATGAATATATATATATATATATATATATCAACATATACGTTTTAAGCATCAGAAAAGGGAAAGCGAAGGAAATGTTGTCAAAATTGTTTTGAAATCGTGGAGTCGCGATTGTGTACAATCCGTCCGTCTGATTTTGAATCCGACTTCGGTACCGAGTTCCTAGTAACGTAGGCTACAACTGGACGTATGTTTTACTACGTTTTGAAATTATGATGTTGTTGGAATTGAATACACGTCATATATGATGTTCTTGACATGTTAAATGTCATAGAATCGAAGTTAGATTGAGAAACGGACTAATTATGGAATTGTTATGAATTTTTTTGGGTATATTGATTTATACCGGACAGATTTGAATAGGAACTGGATTATAGATTATATTGGATATTGGTTATGGATTGTAACTGTTATCTGGTGATGTTGTATTGACGGGAATATTGAGATTGTACCGTTATACCGTTGATTTTGAATTAAATCCAGATTAACCAGATTCAGTATTGAATTGAGAATGGAATATTGATATTAGTATTCGCGGTATGTCATTTCAGATTTACAAAGACAGTCTTGAGTTCAGAACTGAGATTGCTTCGGACAGTGACTGCAAACGAAAGGTATAAGTCAATGTGGTATCGGGAGATCGACTTAAGTCGGTTTAGACTTGAGTTTCTCTAAATCACATACTTTATTTTATTGCATTGATATTTGCATTGATGTGATTGACGTACTTGTTCTCTTGATTTATAGATAGCAGGTATTAGACGAGTAATCTTGGGACAGAAGTGCCTGATAGTGGCGGGATAGCCACGGGCACATTGCACGATGTCAATAGATAGTGTATTGACGATAGTTCCACAGTCTGTCACCGGATGATTGGCTATCGGTGTGGATAGAAATGTGGCTTCTTCTATTACTGGTGATCGGTACTGTATCGATGTGGATAGAATCGTAACTCTTCTATTACTGATGATCGATATCATATCGATGTGGATAGAATCGGAGTTTCTTCTATTACTGGTGATCAGTACTATATCGATGTGGATAGAATCATAGCTTCTTCTATTACTGGTGATCGATACCCTATCGACGTGGATAGAACTGGAGTCTTTTCTATTACTGTTGGTCGATATGGGAATGCCAACTTCTGGAAACCGGGATCCCTAGACTAGGATTGAGACTAGTCTAAATGTGGAGTCATGAGTCAAATTGACAGTTATATTGATTCATGTTGATTATGTTCCTGAATATGGTACATATTGATTTATGTTTATGATGATGGTACATGTTTAGAATAGGATTTATTCTTGATATGGATTTATATTCTGATCTGAATACATGTTAGACATATCTGTTATATGCTTTTATATTGTTTTTATTATTGCATGTATACATGATTTATACTGAGAATATAATTCTCACCGGAGTTATCCGGCTGTTGTCTTGTTTGTATGTGTGCATGACAACAGGTGGGATAGGATCAGGGTCAAGAGGAGAACGAGGCTGGACTAGATAGCATGGAGATCCGGGCTTCGAAGCAACTTAGGATTCAGCACTGTTATATAGTTGAACCTAGTTGAATTCTTGTAGATAATACAAGATTTGTATATTTATGTTTAATATGTAATTTGAATTGAATTACATTACGTTTCCGCTTTGTATTTTAAAAAAAAAATTTAGACCCTGTTTATTATAATTGTTTGAATCATTCCTAAAGACGATTAAGGAATTAATTAGCGTCCGGGTCCCTACAACAGGTGGTATCAATACGGATTGTTGTATGTTGTTGAGATTATATAGAGTTCAAGCCGAATCAGAGCTGATTTTGAAAGTTACAGCAGTTCAGAAGTTTGATCAGAATGTTCAGAACTGGATTTCGATAAGCAGAGTAGGGTGTCAATCAGAATATCAGGTAGGTACTACTGTATAATATGTGAGTAACCGAATTGTTTGTGCCGAATATTTCGAATATGAAATGATAGATATTTGTCAGAAGCGCACAGTAGTCAATTCAGTATTCTTGTTGGTAACAGAAAAGATATGATAATTCGAAAAGACAGTTTTGATATAAACAGAGGAGATCAGTTGTAGCAGAATTTGTACATAAATGTCTGAATCGTCGATAGATGAAGACAGAAAGATAAAACCAGGAAATTGGTTATCTAGATTATCGGTTCTTGAATAGAAATGAGAGTACATTTCTATGGATTGTGTGACGATACTACTGAAATCCTGACAAGACTGTGCTGTGATGTGATTATGATTGACAGATTTCTCGAATCTGCCTCTATTATGTTGTACAGGAAGATGTACAGACATGATCACATGACTAAGATTTGTGTAAGAAAAGGGGTCAGATTGTATTGAATGCCAAAGTTGATTATATCATACTATGATTTTTGATTGATTCTGTACTTTTGGCAGAGTATACAATAAACTCTTTTATCTATTGTCTATAAATCGACGGATAGTCGGAGCAAACTATCCTGAGACTGGAGGATATCCAGGACATTTAGTGCTGGATTTTAGCACTAGTTGACATGATTTATTGTCACTTTGTGAATGATCGTATAACTATAGCTATCAGATGAGTATTGAGATAGCTTCAGTTGCGGCATTGTACAGTGAGAACTATAAATTCCCTTTGCATAGAGATAATAACTCGGAGATACTTGAGATTGGATCTGATAAGGTCAGAGATACGATAAAGAAATTGAAGCTGACACAGAAAGAAATGAAGATAGCTCAACATAGACAGACTGAATGTATCAACGTCAGATGATGACTGTTGATATTTGAGGTTGAAGATTGAATATAACCCTGATTAAAATTATCAGATTGATAGGAAATAAGAGTATTGATTTGTTATGAGCTGCTAATTTGTATATACGGATGTTGTATAGCCAGTATTTTGAGATTGATTTTGTCAGAGTTACTTTAAGTTATATTATGATATTATATTTCTTGAAGTATTATTCCAATTTGGAATCAGAATCAGTAGAAGAAAGATAATTCTGAATGAAGATTATTCTGCTATTGAAAGTGTAATGGAGTTGTTAGAATATCGAAGAAGCTACTAAGAGATAGAATTTGATATGAGACAGGAATTCCCAGAGTTATTCCACTGATGTGAGTTTACTAATTCAGTTTCTGTTATTTAACTGTGACGCCCCAGATTCGACGACTGTCCTCACTGTATCAAGACGAGTCTTTCCAGCGTGCTTATGTCCTCACTCACACGCACCCCGGGAAAGTTTCCAGTAGGCCACCCATCCCAAAATTGCCCCAAGTCAAAGAGAATGAGATTGAATTAGATTGTATTGTACTTGTGTTATTACATTCTGATTACATTATCGATATTAATATACTAACAAGTACAGAACTATTATTGATTCTTGCCAGGAGATGGTAAGATTCGGACCTGAAATTGTCGATGAACGAATGATATACGGTAAGGATTCTCGATTTTGAATTCCTTGATATCCGTATTATGTATGATTCGATGATTATCGAAAAGAATGGAAAAATTCCTTATGTATTCAGTTGATTACTGAAGTTGAGCCTATCTGGGAATGATTTGTCAGTAGCAGGAGAGTTGCTATAGCCGTTCCAGATAAAATTCCGGGTTTGTCTTATATCAGAGAGAGCGACTTCAGCCTTGATTTGATATCAGGTATGAGTTTCATTTTAGACTTCTGTACAAAATGATATTGATTGAATTGAAAGAATTGAAATGTCATTTAGAAGAGTTACTGCCTGAGAGTTAGAGTTACATCTGGTTATGTGTTTCTCGGGGAAATACTTCAGTTCTGTGTATGGGTTGATAAATCCTGTGTTCCGAAGTGTTCTGATGACCTTATGCTCGTTTTATCTATGATATTTTGATATATTCGCAGCGTATGATTGATTGAATCGAACAGTTGCAATTTGTATTGAATATTCTGGGAACTGAGATTGTTGTATACAGAATTGTTCGGCTATGAATTCAGATTGCAACAGATTATATTCGGAGTCTGTGATATCTGAAGATAGTATACTGATTGATTGTAGCACAGTTGAGACAGTGATCAGTGGCTGAAAATGACATTAAAAATGGCAGAATTTCAGAACATTCAAGCCAGCTCAGAGCTGATGTTGAAAATTACAGCAGTTCCGAAGTTTGATCAGGTTATTCAGAACTTGATTTCGATGTTGCCGTCGGGAGACGAATTATGGCCTTCTAGTATTCTTAAAGGTTGTACAGTGCAAGTAAATGAGAAAATCTATTTTGCTGACCTTATTATTATTCCCATGGTGGCGTTTGATGTTATTTTGGGAATGGACTAGCTATCGTCATATCGTGCCGTTATTGACTGCGTGGCTAAAACAGTGCGATTTCCTGCAGAAGTTGATGATAGCGGGATTTTCCAGAGTTCAGGTATTTCGCTTGACACTCCTTATATTTCTTGTCTCAAAGCTCATGAAATGTTATCAAAGGGGTGTCATGGGTTTTTAGCTGCTGTGTTAGATTTGAATACTGAGATGAAGATTGAGTTGAATGAGATTGAGGTAGTTCGAGATTTTCCTGACGTATTTGCGGATGATGTGCCTGGATTGCCACCTGACCGTGAAATTGAGTTCGTGATTGACTTGGTTCCAGGTACTGCTCCGATTTCAAAAGCTCCTTACCGAATGACCCCGACTGAAATGAAGGAACTGAAGAATCAGTTGCAAGATCTATTAGACAAAGGTTTTATTCGTCCGAGTTCTTCTCCGTGGGGAGCTCCGGTTTTATTTTTCAAAAAGAAAGATGGATCTTTGCGGTTGTGTATTGATTACAGAGAGATCAACAAAGCCACGATCAAGAATAAATATCCATTGCCGAGGATTGATGATCTCTTTGATCAGCTACAGGGAGCGACAGTGTTTTCAAAGATCGACCTGCGTTCTGGTTATTATCAGCTGAAAGTTAGGGAAGCCGACGTCCCTAAAACTGCATTCAGAACCAGGTACGGCCATTATGAGTTCTTAGTCATGTCATTTGGGTTGACGAACGCTCTGTCTGTCTTCATGGACCTAATGAACCGGGTCTTTAAGCCATATCTGGATAGCTTTGTTATCGTTTTCATTGACGATATCCTGATTTATTCCAAGACTCGGGAACTTCATGTCGAGCATCTCAGAACTGTATTGCAGTTATTAAGGGAACAACAGTTATATGCAAAGTTGAAAAAGCGTGAATTCTGGTTAGAGCAAGTATCATTTCTGGGCCATATCGTTTCGAGAGAAGGCATTGCAGTGGATCCCATGAAGATTGAAGCTATTAAGAAATGGCCTATTCCTACGACAGTCTCCGAGGTGCGTAGTTTTCTTGGTTTGGCAGGTTATTATCGACGTTTTATTGCCAATTTTTCAAAAATAGCCCTGCCATTAACCAATTTGACGAGGAAAGCGGTGAAGTTTGAGTGGACAAACGATTGCCAGCACGGATTTCAAGTGTTGAAAGACAAGTTGACATCAGCCCCTATCCTACCACTTCCGTGTGGTACTGAAGATTTTATTGTTTACACTGATGCGTCAAAGATGGGACTTGGAGCTGTACTGATGCAGCGTGGGAAAGTAATCGCTTATGCTTCTCGCCAGTTAAAGGATTACGAAAAGAATCATCCCTCCCACGATCTTGAGTTGGCTGCAGTGGTCTTTGCATTGAAAATATGGAGGCATTATCTGTATGGCGAGAAATATGAAGTTTTCAAAGACCATAAGAGCTTGAAATATCTATTCTCTCAGAAGGAACTCAATATGCGGCAGAGGAGGTGGTTAGAACTTGTTAAAGATTATGATGTGACCATTAGCTACCACCCAGGTAAAGCAAATGTCGTTGCAGATGCTTTGAGCCGCAAGTCAGTTTCTTCTTTGAGCTCATTGATTCAGAAGCCGTTGCTATTGGATCTTCAGAGGAGCGAGATCACCATGGTAGAGCAAGGTACCATCGCTAGATTTTCAGCTTTGGTTATTCGACCTACATTGACAGATAGGATACGATGGGAGCAACCTAATGACAATCAGTTGATGAAATTGTGATCTAAAGCCAATGAGAAAGGAAACACAGAGTTTGCGATGAACACTGATGATTTGTTAACGTTTAGAGGTCGGATATGTGTTCCCAGTGGTGATGAAATTCGACGGGATGTTTTGATAGAGGCTCATACCGCGCCATATTCGATACATCCAGGTAGCACCAAGATGTATCAGGATCTCCGACGTCTCTACTGGTGGCAAGGTATGAAAAGTGATATCGCAAAATTCATATCCGAATGTCTAACATGTCAGCAGGTAAAGATTGAGCATCAAAGACCTGCTGGAACTTTGCAATCCCTCCCAATACCTCAGTGGAAGTGGGAGCACATCACCATGGACTTCGTAACGGGACTTCCAAGAACACCAAAGGGTTACAACTCCATCTGGGTGATTTTTGACAGGTTAACCAAGTCGGCTCATTTTCTTCCAGTCAAGACGACGTTTACAATGAACCAGTATGCTGATGTTTATGTAGCTGAGATTGTGAGACTTCATGGTATCCCTGTGTCAATTTTATCTGACCATGACCCGAGGTTTACCTCCGAATTTTGGAAGAGCTTGCACAGAGCCTTGGGCACCAGGTCGGCTTTTAGCACAGCTTATCATCCTTAGAGTGACGGGCAGTCAGAGAGGGTGATTCAGATTCTTGAAGATATGCTACGAGCCTGCACGATTGATTTTCCTGGTAGTTGGGATTCTAAATTGCCACTTGCGGAATTTACATATAACAATAGTTATCAGGCGACGATTGGCATGGCACCATACGAGGCATTGTATGGCAGAAAATGTAGGTCACCGTTGAATTGGGATGAAGTCGGTGAAAGAAAGATGTTAGGACCAGAATTGGTTCAACAGACAGCTGATGTGATTACTTTAATCCAGGATAGAATGAAGACGGCCCAAACCAGACAGAAAAGTTATGCCGATAACCGAAGAAGGCCTTTGGAATTTGAAGTTGGAGATCATGTATTTGTAAAAATTGCCACTCTCAAAGGCATTATGAGATTTGGTAGGAAAGGAAAGCTGAGCCCAAGATTTATCGGCCCATTTGAAATTCTGGAGAGGATAGGAGAAAGAGCATATCGTCTAGCCTTACCGCCGGATTTGGATAGAGTCCACAATGTATTTCACGTCTCAATGCTCAGGAAGTACATCTCGAACCCTTCCCATGTTCTCAGACATGAAGCGTTGGATCTGATGCCGAACTTGACTTATCAAGAAGTACCAATCCAGATTTTAGATCGCAAGGTTAAAGTACTAAGGAATAAGGAGATCGGCATTATCAAGATTCTTTGGCGTAATCAGTTGGTTGAAGAAGCAACGTGGGAACCAGAGGAGGAAATGAAGCAGCGATATCCTGAGCTATTCGCACAGTAATGGCAATTTCGGGGACGAAATTTCTTAAGGAGGGGAGAATTGTAACGCCCAGACATTCGTATGCATATGATGTAAGATAATGATTATGATTAAGTATGGTCATTATTACTTTTATGGTTTATTATGATAAACGTTTGGAGATATGTGATGTAATGGTGATGGTTTATGGTTTCAAGATGTGATATGAATGGTATTGAATGATTTAGAATGAAACCGAAAATGTATGAGTAGAATAGAAAGTTGATATTTAGCCAAATAAGTAATAGAAGTGCTAAAACTGTAAGAAGCTGTGGCAGTAGTTGTGGTTTTTAGCATAATGTTTTGTATATTGATCCAAATGATGTGAGGCCACTTTCATTAGAAAGATAAGACATAAGGCTATAACTTTTTTATTTTGAGTTTTGTCCAAATCATTGTGGAAGACTAGCCAAAAGTGCCCCGAAGTGTGTCGTGTGTATCGTCGTTCCTCCAGTGACACATGTTGGGAGATTGAGCATAACGTTTTACTCAGACCTTCAAATGACATGAGGCCAATTGAAGAAGCAAGCCAAGACATAGAGCTACAACTTTGTAGTTTACCATTTTTCCAAATTATGAAGGGAAGAGGAGTTTCGGAGGCGATCTTTGAGGAGGCTGTGCGCAGAGCGACGCACGAGCGGTAAGAAACTACCGCCCGAGCGCCATTGGTTCTGAAATTTTGTGTTTCGGGCAGAAACGTCCGTGCTAGGGCGGTAATGTATGACCGCCCGAGCGCCCAGTACAGTACAAAAGCGTGTTTTGGGTGTTTTAAGGTATAAAATCAGTTGAGACTCTCATTTTTCTCATTTCCCTTCTCCTCATTTCTCTTCTCCATCGATTCTTAGCTAGGGTTCCTCATCATCATCTTCTTCTCTTATTCAATCAAGCAATTAATCTTCAATCCGGGGTTGGAACTTAATCTTTTTAGTGTGAGGGGCAAAGGTAAGTGGTTTTTCTTCTTGTTCTTGAGTTAATGAAGATGGAGAAGTTAGGGCATGATGGTTCTGATTGTTGTATTGGATTAAATGATCATCTAATGTTGTTATTTTGGTGTTGATGGTTAGTTATTGGGTTTATTATTGTAGGATCACCATCAAGATTTAGGAAAGCAAGTCCTCCAAGTGTAGTAAGTGGAATCATTTCTTCAATGCATCACATGATCCTATATGTATGTGTTTTGATGATTTTATGATGTTAACTCCTTTCAAATTCCATTCATGATATATATATATATGTAAATATGTATATATGGTAGTGCAATTATATGCATTTTGAATGAAAAGAGTTAAACTTTTCAAGATGCCTCTAATGTGTTTGATAAAATGCTTGAATGAAGTTTTATATGATTGAATGATTGGATTGATAGTGATAGTAGCGGTGTTGCCTTTGGCAATTCTAAGTCTGCAATGTAATTGGCCAATTAACGATGAAAACATATGCTCTCTTATAAGATGCATTTTATGCAGAGGTACGTGTCCCTCCTATAAGATTCGTTTTTACGAAGAGGGTTAGCAATGAATGAACTATCTTATAAGAACTATCAATTCTTCAGTTAATCAATGAAATGAATATCAACCCTATGTATTGTTGTATTAAGATTCTTGACGGATGATATTAATGATGATTCGACGTTTATGAAATGAGATGGTTAATGTTTTCAAGAAAATAAAATTGAGGCTATCCCTTTTATGTTTTACAATAAAATGATATATATGTATCTTGTCAGTATTGATTCCATTTGCTGAGTTTTATTCTCATTCCAGTTATGTTCATGTGATGCAGGCACAGGTAAGAAAGATTGATCATCCCTGAGTTGTCGAAGCGAGAGAAGGGAATATGCCAAACCTTGGAGATTTTGAATGGATGTTATTTTGTTATTATCAAGCTTTTAACTAGTTTGGAAAAACATTGAAAATCTTGTTTTGCGCTTTGTGATGCAAATGTGGTTGATCAAGCACCAAAGAAAGCATGGGAGTCGTTGGAGTTGCCCGAAGGACCTATAACGAGGGGACGAAGTAAGAAGTTTAAAGATGCACTTCAAGGACTCATGATGAGCTATCAACGAAGTCCTACAAGTTGGATGTCTAAATTAGAGGAGGTTGAGAATCATGGGAATAATATTGGAGGTTTTTGGAATGTTATTCAAGTGCAATTGCCGAAGGTACAGCGCACCCGCGCCAGTTCAGGGACTGCACCTGCGGTCCATAATAATCAAATTTAAGAGAATATTGCCGAAGCTATACCGCACCCGCGGTCAGAAGGCGAGCGTACCCGCGCTCCTAAAAGGACCGGACCCGCGGTCCTTTGCATCCGAACTTCGCCGAAGCGGCACCGCACCCGCGGTCTTTTGTCAACTTCCGTGTCAAATTTGCTTGTTATCATAATTAAGCCTTTTTACACTACTTTTTCATACCTTATTGAATATATATTCAGTGTATCAGACCATGAACGAATAATGATGAATGATAGATAAAAGTTCTTGAGTTTTCTCTCAATTTGCAAAGCTTGTGCTTTGTGTTTATCAAAATCAAACTTATCAAAGATTGCATCTTTGTGGCGTTTGTCGATTGTTCTTCGCACGGATGGTCAAAACAAGTTCTTTGAAGGTTCGTTTGAAATTCAATTGTTTTATCGTAGATATTTGTTGCTAAGTTATAATCGCTTAGAGGTGAATATCACAAAATCGTTACTTGTTTCAAAAGATCGGGACAAAATAATCGTTCCTTGTTTGTTATTGAATTGAGGGTGCGATTTATATATTCGTGCTTGCCTTTCATTCGTACGAGGATTCGCATCATTTGGTATCAGAGCTTTGGCTCATTGAATTCAAGTAAGTATCATTGTTGTTATTCTTCAGATCTGTCTCAAATTTCATTCTGTTTTCAGATCTGTGGTATCCTTTTGTTTCTATTGTCATATCTACCAAAAACAAAAACAAAAATTTGTTCTGTTTCAAGTTTTGTGTTATCTTTTGTTCTATTTTAAGATCTGCGTTTTTTCTATCATCTTTTGATAATCCAGAATTCCCGAAAAATTTGTTCTGTGTTATTCTGTCGTTCTTGTTTTTGTGCAATCCATGTGAAACAGTTGCAAGTGTTCACAAGTTGAATCTTGTTAGTTTGATAAAAAAAAATAATATATATATAAAGATTGAGAACACCTTTGAGAGAACTATCAAATTCTAGTGAAAAACATTTGAGTGCGAGTGTTATTTCTTTGGAGTGATCGTGAGAATTTGGGTGATGAAAATCTTTTATTTCTACTAACATTTTATTGCAGGTACAAAATCTGAAATTAAAATGGAGAGGGAAGTAGGAGAGAGTTCGAACCAAGGGTTATCTAAGGTTCAAATGGAGGCGTTATTTGGGCATTTTAGTAGAATGTTGAGGGCCGAGTTGGATCCTTTATATTAGAGGTTGGATAGGCTTGAAGTTAGTACGAGTTAAAATAAATCTAAGCCTAAAGGTTTGGGTAGAGTGGATGAAGAAGAGAATGATTATGATTTGGAAGGAGAAGAGGAGAGCCAAAACGAGAATTGGGGTAGAAGCGGAAGAGCTAGAGGATTTGGTAGGGGAAGAAGAGAAGCCTTACGTGGTAGGTACGATGATGGGAATAAGGAAGATAATAACATAGGCAGCATTAAGATGAAAATTCCGTCGTTCCATGGTAAGTCGGATCCAGAGGCTTATTTAGAATGGGAAAAGCGAGTTGAATTTGTGTTTGATTGTCACCATTATTCCGAACAAAAGAAGGTTAGGTTGGCCGTGGTTGAATTTGTTGATTATGCACTTATTTGGTGGGATCAATTAGTGACCACTAAGAGAAGATGCAATGAGAGGCCTATAGAAACTTGGGCGGAGATGAAAAGCGTAATGAGGAAGAGGTTTGTACCAAATCACTACTATAGAGAAATGTTTAAGAAGTTACAAACTTTGAGACAAGGTGTGAAGAGTGTTGAGGACTACTATAAAGAATTGGAAGTAGTCATGATTAGATCAAACATAGATGAGGATAGAGAGGCTACTATGGCTCGTTTTCTGTGTGGTTTGAACAGGGAAATTCAAGACCAAGTGGAGCTTAGACATTACTTGGATCTAGATGAAATTGTGCAAATGGCGATAAAAGTGGAGCAACAACTCAAGAGGAGAGGAGTTGGTCGTACCACACAAACTGGGAATACATCAACACCTTGGCGTTCCAACGTTGTTAAAAGTGAAGAAAGCAAGGTAGTGGTCAAGCCCAAAGTTGACATTAAACAGGAGGCGCCTAAGCAGGCAATGCAAGGTAAACCTGAAACTCCTATTAATCGTTCTAGAGATATTAAATGTTTTAGGTGTCAAGGAGTTGGATATATTGCTAGCCAATGTCCCAATAAAAGGGCGATGGTGTTGAATAATTATGGGGAGTATGAATCTCATAGTGAGGGAGATGATGGAGAGGATGAAGATGAGATGCCTGCATTAGAGGATCCTGATGAGGGATATGAAGCAGTTGTGGGTGAGGCATTAGTGACTAGGCGTATCATGAGTGCCCAAGTCAAAGAAGAGGAGACGAATCAGCGGGAAAACTTGTTCCATACTAGATGTTTTGTCAGTGGCAAAGTTTGCAACGTTATTATAGATGGAGGAAGTTGTACCAATGTTGCTAGTCTTGAGATGGTTGAAAAATTGAGCTTGCCTACTTTGAAACATCCTCAACCATATAAGCTACAGTGGTTGAACGACTATGCTGAAGTGAAGGTGAACAAACCAGTTTTGGTTGCGTTTTCGATTGGGAAGTATGTTGATGAGGTATTGTGTGATGTGGTACCAATGCATGCTTGTCATATTTTGTTAGGAAGACCATGGCAATATGATAGGCAAGTGACACATGATGGGTTTAGAAATAAATATTCTTTTGTACTCAAGAAAGAACCCATTGTTTTACTTCCTTTGTCCCCAAAACAATTGTTGGAGGACCAATTGAAAAAGAAGAAGAGAGATGAGGCCGAAAGAAAGAGTGAATTAAAAAGTGAATGGCCTTTGAAAAGAAAAATGAAATGGCTAAAAACAAAAGTGATAAAAAAATTGAGATAGCCATACAAAAGAAAAATAAGGAAAAAGAAAATGAGAGGAAAGAGACCAAAAAGAAAATATATATGGTCCAAAAGAGTGACATGAAACAATTGTTGCACACACATGATACACTTGTGTTGATTCTTTACAAAGAGATTCTCTTTAACACAAGTGATATAGCCGGAAATATTCCGAGCATTGTTGTTTCCCTTTTGCAGGAGTTTGATGATATATTTCCAGAGAAGCTACCTCAAGTAATACCACCATTGAGGGGGATTGAGCACCAAATTGATTTTGTGCCCGGAAGTGCATTACCAAATCGTCCAGCGTATAGAAGCAATCCGGAGGAGACCAAGGAGCTTCAACGGCAGGTAAGTGAATTATTAGATAGGGGTTTCGTGCGTGAGTCCATGTCTTCTTGTGATGTACCTGTTTTATTAGTTCCTAAGAAAGATGGCTCATGGCGTATGTGTGTAGATTGTAGGGCAATCAATAATATAACCATCAAATATAGGCATCCCATACCTAGACTAGATGATATGTTAGATGAATTGCATGGTTCTTGTATTTTTAGCAAGATTGACTTGAAAAGTGGTTATCACCAAATTAGGATGAGGGAAGGTGATGAGTGGAAAACGGCTTTTAAAACCAAGTACGGGTTATATGAGTGGATGGTCATGCCTTTTGGCTTAACTAACGCTCCTAACACTTTTATGAGGTTAATGAACCATGTCTTGCATGCATACATAGGAAAATTTGTTGTTGTTTACTTTGATGATATCCTAGTATATAGCAAAGACTTGGATGAGCATGTTAATCACTTGAGACTTGTGCTAATCACACTAAAGGCTGAAAATTTATATGCTAATTTAAAGAAATGTGATTTTTGTACAAGCAAACTTGTCTTCCTTGGTTTTGTGGTAAGTTCGCAGGGGATACAAGTGGATGAGTACAAGGTAAGTGCCATTCGAGATTGGCCAACGCCTACTTCTGTTGGTCAAGTTCGAAGCTTTCATGGTTTTGCAAGCTTCTATAGGAGGTTTGTAAAAGATTTTAGCACACTGGCGGCACCGTTGACGGCGGTGATTAAGAAGAACGTTCCATTCCATTGGGGCGAAGAGCAAGAGAAGTCTTTTAATATTATTAAACAAAAGTTAATTAATGCTCCTTTACTTGTTTTGCCTGATTTTTCTAATACTTTTGAAATTGAATGTGATGCTTCAGGTGTAGGTATTGGTGGTGTTTTGATGCAAGGAGGACGACCAGTGGCGTATTTTAGTGAGAAACTCAATGGAGCAGTTCTGAACTATCCAACGTATGACAAGGAGTTGTACGCCCTTGTGAGGACTTTGGAGGTGTGGCAACACTACTTGAGGCCTAAAGAGTTTGTGATTCACACGGATCATGAGTCTCTTAAGCACCTTAAGGGGCAGCAGAAGTTGAACAAGCGGCATGCCAAGTGGGTTGCATTCATAGGTATATTTCCCTACATCATCAAGTACAAACAAGGTAAGGAAAATGTAGTGGCTGACGCATTATCACGGAGGTATGTACTAATCTCTACTTTGGAGTCTAAAGTTTTGGGGTTTGAGCAGGTGAAGGAATTATATGTGCTAGATGAGGATTTTAAGAATGTATTTGAAACATGTATGCATGGTCCACATGACAAATTTTATTTGCATCATGGTTTCTTGTTTAAAGAAGATAGGTTGTGCGTCCCTAGATCATCCATTCGTGAATTACTTGTTAGGGAGTTAGGGAGGCACATGGGGGTGGCTTAATGGGGCATTTTGGTGTGGCTAAAACTTTAAGTGCATTGCATGAACATTTCTATTGGCCACACATGAAACGTGACGTTGAGCGTGTTTGTGATAAGTGCATTACTTGTAGACAAGCTAAATCTAAAACACAACCACATGGCTTGTATACACCACTTCCCGTCCCTAGTGAACCTTGGGTTGATATTTCTATGGACTTTGTTTTGGGGTTGCCTGGGACAAAGAAAGGGAGGGATTCTATATTTGTTGTTGTGGATAGATTTTCTAAGATGGCTCATTTTATTGCTTGTCACAAAACTGATGATGCATCTCACATTGCGGATCTATTCTTTAGAGAAGTCGTTAGGTTGCATGGCATGCCTAGGACTATTGTTTCGGACCGTGATGTTAAATTCTTGAGTTATTTTTGGAAAACGTTATGGGCTAAACTTGGCACAAAATTGTTGTTTTCTACTACATGTCATCCTCAAACGGATGGGCAAACTGAAGTTGTCAATAGAACTTTAGGAACACTTTTGCGTGCTATTCTTAAAAAGAACTTAAAGAATTGGGAGGATTGTTTACCATTTGTTGAGTTTGCTTATAATCGTAGTGTGCATTCTACTACAAATTATTCACCATTTGAAATTGTATATGGTTTTAATCCTTTGACTCCGTTGGATTTGATGACTTTACCTGTGAGTTAAAGGTTGAATATGGATGGCAAGAAGAAAGCTGAATTCGTTAGAAGTTTGCATGAGAAGGTCAAGGATAACATCGAGAAGAAAAATTTACAATACACGAAGCAAGCCAACAAGGGAAGGAAAAAGATGGTTTTTGAAAAGGGAGATTGGGTGCGGTTGCACTTAAGGAAGGAAAGATTTCCAGAAAAGCGACGTTCAAAACTCTTACCTAGGGGTGACGGACCATTTCAAGTGCTTGAAAAGATCAACGACAATGCCTACAAATTAGACCTACCAGGTGAGTATAATGTCAGCTCTACTTTTAATGTTAGTGATCTTTCGTTGTTTGATGTAGGAGATGATCAAGATTTGAGGACAAATCCTTTTCAAAAAGGGGAGAATGATGCAAATGTGGTTGATCAAGTACCAAAGAAAGCATGGGAGTCGTTGGAGTTCCCCGAAGGACCTATAACGAGGGGACGAAGCAAGAAGTTTAATGATGCACTTCAAGGACTCATGATGAGCTATCAAGGAAGTCCTACAAGTTGGATGTCTAAATTAGAGGAGGTTGAGAATCATGAGAATAATATTGGAGGTTTTTGGAATGTTATTCAAGTGCAATTGCCGAAGGTACAGCGCACCCACGCCAGTTCAGGGACTGCACCCGCGGTCCATAATAATCAAATTTAAGAGAATATTGCCGAAGCTATACCGCACCCGCGGTCAGAAGGCGAGCGCACCCGCGCTCCTAAAAGGACCGCACCCGCGGTCCTTTGCATCCGAACTTCGCCGAAGCGACACCGCACCCGCGGTCCAGTCTGCAGCGCACCCGCGGTCTTTTGTCAACTTCCGTGTCAAATTTGCTTGTTATCATAATTAAGCCTTTTTACACTACTTTTTCATACTTTATTGAATATATATTCAGTGTATCAGACCATGAACGAATAATGATGAATGATAGATAAAAGTTCTTGAGTTTTCTCTCAATTTGCAAAGCTTGTGCTTTGTGTTTATCAAAATCAAACTTATCAAAGATTGCATCTTTGTGGCGTTTGTCGATTGTTCTTCGCACGGATTGTCAAAACAAGTTCTTTAAAGGTTCGTTTGAAATTCAATTGTTTTATCGTTGATATTTGTTGCTAAGTTATAATCGCTTAGAGGTGAATATCACAAAATCGTTACTTGTTTCAAAAGATCGGGACAAAATAATCATTCCTTGTTTGTTATTGAATTGAGGGTGCGATTTATATATTCGTGCTTGCCTTTCATTCGTACGAGGATTCGCATCACTTTGGTTTTGAAAAGATGTGTAGTTATTTTACACAATGGTATCTGATGTATATGAAAATCTTTTGCTTGTGTATTATGTGTTGTTTGAGGCAGGTGGCATGTCCTATTTACGGGGAGATGCTGCCCAAATTTTTTTAGATTAACACATTTTCTCCAATTATATTTTAAAGCTTCCGCACTAATTATGCATCTTAGTCATGAGTGTTACACTTCTCGATTCTTCAGCCTTGGGGGGAACTAGGGTTCCATTTCCTTTCTCTCATTTCTTTGATTCAAGCATCTTGTTGGGTATTTGAAGTGGGATCGAGATTATTTTGGGTTCAAGGAGCTAAGGTAAGCTTATGGGTTTGTTTATTTCTTGGTTTTGGTGTTGGGAGAAGTATTGGGTTTGTGATGGTGTTGGTTTTATGGATTTATTGATATGGGTTTATGATTATTGAGTTGATAATGGTGCAATATATGGTTTATTGTTGTAGGATTTCAACCAAGGGATTATATTCAAGGGTTTTATTGGTTGTAAGTGGAATTTCATTCCTTGTGCTCACATTATAATATATGTATGGTGTTTCAATGGTTTTAATGTGCTATTCCCTTCATTTGATTCGTGATATGTATTGATACACTTTGTTGTATATTATGGAGGCATTTTTATGTCTCAATTGTGAAAAAGGGAATAAAAGAGAAAAGAGTCTTCAAAGTGTTTGATTTAATGCCAAAGAGAGAGTTTAAATGATTTATTGGATTGATAGATACATAGTCATAGATTGCATGCAATTAGTTGATCAACGACCATAGGCTTATATCCCTCAGAGTTATCGATGTATATCGATGGGATATAGGTACAGAGACAGAGATACTATATAGATATCAATCCAACAGAGAAAAGAGAAATACCATCTTATTGCTATATTATGCTATGTTATTCATGTTTCAAGAGTTGATGGTATTTAATGATTTCAAAGCCATGTTTTACAGAGTATGATATATGTATCCATTGCTATATAAGAGTTCCACTTGCTGAGTTTTATACTCATTTCAGTTATTTCATGTGATGCAGATAAGAGCGACGGGCCGGGACGTTGATTGTGGGCCGGAGTCATATGCATATAGAGAAGGAAGGAAGAAAACTATTTTGATAGCATTTTTGACATGATCACAAAAAAGATATTTTGTATTTTTGTTGTATCATTTGATTGATCATGTATATACTTTTGATTATACATTGACATGTATTTTTAAATCCTTCTTTCTTTTTAGAAAATTTTAAATTCCGCGCTGTTATTTTATTAAAATCGGTAGAGGGTGTTACATTTAGTGGTATCAGAGCACCGTTCTTCGGACCAATGCATATGACTTCGTCTACTTTCAACAGTCCGGGTATGTCTTCTTCTACATCTATTCATTGTTATCTATTGATATGTATTGTGTGAGCACATTGTAGGAGTTATGCCTTCTAAGAGGAAAGCTGCAGAGGGTGAGGATAGTTCTTCCTCTAGAGTTGTCGATGAGTTTGGCAAGTTATTGAAAGAGCAAGCTAAGGTCCACAGTGAGCAGATCCAACAGTTACTACGTTTGCAAGGTACAGGTCAAGGTAGAGGTCAAGTGAGAGGCCAAGTGGCACAAGCAATTGGTACTGATGGGATCTTTACTGCTTTCAAGAGGATGGATCCGCCTGAATTTGCAGGAAGCACTGATCCGTTGGTGGCAGTAGAGTGGATCAAGGCACTTGAGGCTATTTTTGATCATCTCAACTATGCAGACAAAGACAGAGTTAGATGTGCAGTGTTCATGTTAGTCAAGGCTGCACGCATTTGGTGGAATGCTACCAAGGTTAGTGTGGATGTTCCGGCATTGAAGTGGTCAGAGTTCACTGATCTTTTCTATGACAAGTACTTCCCAAACGCACTTCGAGCTAGGAAGGTGACTGAGTTCTTGGAGCTTCGACAGGGAGGTATGAATGTTGATGAGTACATTCTGAAATTCAAGGAGGGCTGTCTGTTTGCCCCATATATTGCTTCCAATGACAAAGACAAAGGTGCTCATTTCATTTGAGGCCTTAGAGAAGAAATCAGAAGGGACATTAATATGTCGAAGGCTGTGACATTCAAAGAGATTCTGGCTAAGGCTCTGTTGGCCGAGCAAGATGAGAAAGACATTGCTAGGGAGAGACAAGCGAGGCAGTAGGCCATTGCTCAAAGAGGCCAAGGTTCAAGTCAAAGGGGAAAGGGCAGTTTCAAAGGGAAAGGCAAGTTAGAGCCGAGTCCTCAACCACCGGCAGTTCCATTTGATCCCGAGAAGCCATTGTGTCCCAATTGTGGTTGGCATCATCGGGGAGAGTGCAGATTTGGTACTCATACTTGTTATCGATGTGGCACTGCAGGCCATATTGCCAAAGATTGTCCGAGAGGCTCGAGTAAAGAGAAGGTGCAGGGTCGCATCTTCACCATGACGAAGGAAGGTATAAACCATGATTCTTTTGTGATCTCTAGCACTATTTTAATTTCAGGCAGAGTAGCTACGACATTGATTGATACAGGTGCTACTCATTCTTTTATGTCTGAACCATTTTTGAGATCTTTGGGTATAGTTCCTTCTGTTATTCCCCTCCAGTTTAATGTTGTATTGCCTTCGGGGAATGTGTTGTGCCCGACTTCTATTGTGTATGCGTGCTCTGTTCAAATTGATGAGCGAGTGGTTTATGCTGATTTGATTGTTATCCCGATGGTTGCGTTTGATATTATACTTGGCATGGATTGGCTATCAACCTATCGTGCAGTGATTGATTGCGTTGCTAAGACGGTGAAATTTGCAGATGATGGCAATAGGGAAGGTATGCTCGCCAGTGCAGGTACTTCGCTGGTCCTTCCTTTTATTTCATGTCTTGAGGCTAAGAAGTTGTTGTTTAGAGGTTGTGATGGGTTTTTGGCTTCGATTGTGGATGTGGATAGAATTGTGAAGTTGAATATTGATGATATTGATGTTGTGAGAGAGTTTCCTGATGTATTTGAGGATGATGTGCCGAGTTTACCGCCGGACAGAGATGTAGAGTTTGTGATTGATCTAGTTCTAGGTACGGTTCCTATTTCTAAGGCTCCGTATAGAATGGCCCTTACAGAGATGAAGGAGTTGAAGACGCAGCTGCAAGATCTTTTGGATAAAGGTTTTATTCGACCGAGTTCTTCGCCTTGGGGAGCTCCGGTTCTTTTTGTCAAGAAGAAAGATGGATCATTGCGTCTTTGCATTGATTATAGAGAGATCAACAAAGAGATGATCAAGAATAAATATCCGTTGCCTCGGATAGATGATTTGTTTGATCAGCTGTATGGGGCTACAGTGTTTTCGAAGATTGATCTGCGATCTGGCTATTATCAGTTGAAAGTTAGGGAGTCTGATATCCCTAAGATGGCGTTTCGGACCAGGTACGGTCATTATGAATTTCTGGTGATGTCTTTTGGTCTGACTAATGCTCCTTCAGTCTTCATGGATCTGATGAACCGAGTGTTCAAGCCGTATTTGGATAGCTTTGTCATTGTTTTCATCGATGACATATTGATTTATTCCAAGACCAGAGAGCTTCATTCAGAGCACCTCAGAGTTGTTCTTTAATTGTTGAGAGAGAAGCGGTTGTATGCTAAGTTAAAGAAATGTGAGTTCTGGTTGGAGCAGATTTCTTTCTTAGGCCATGTTGTCTCGAAGGATGGTATAGCGGTTGATCCAGTGAAAATCGAGGCGATTCAGAAATGGCCTATCCCTACCACTGTATCAGAGGTACGCAGTTTTCTTGGTTTGGCTGGTTATTATCGTCGTTTTATTTTAGATTTCTCCAAGATTGCCCTGTCGTTAACCAATCTAACGAGTAAGACTGTGAAGTTTGAGTGGTCCAATGATTGCCAAATTGGATTTCAAGAGTTCAAAGATAAGTTGACTTCAGCTCCGGTACTTGCATTGCCCAGTGGTTCAGAGGATTTTGTTGTTTATACCGATGCGTCGAAGAAGGGCCTCGGTGCAGTGCTGATGCAACGTGGAAAGGTTATAGCTTATGTTTCTCGCCAGTTGAAGGACTACGAGAAAAATTATCCTACGCATGATCTGGAACTGGCAGCTGTGGTTTTCGCCCTGAAAATCTTGAGACATTACTTATATGGCGAAAAGTGTGAAATTTTCACGGACCACAAGAGTTTGAAGTATTTGTTTTCCCAGAAAGAACTCAATATGAGACAGAGACGGTGGTTAGAGCTTGTCAAAGATTATGATGTGACTATTAGTTACCACCCAGGGAAAGCGAATGTTGTAGCAGATGCTTTGAGCCGTAAGTCGAGTTCTTCTTTGAATTCTTTGATTCAGAAGCCATTGTTGTTAGATTTGCAGCGAGAAGAGATAGCTTTGGTTGTTCCGGGGACCATTGCTCGCTTTTCAGCATTGGTCATTCGGGCTACATTTACGGACAGGATCCGTAGAGAGCAGGTCAATGATTTACAGTTGACAGAGTTGAGAGCCAGAGCAGAGGAGAGAGGTAATTCAGAGTTTGGATTGAATGGAGATGGTTTGGTGACTTTCAGAGGCCGTATATGTGTATTCCTGTTGGTGATGATATTCGGCGAGACGTCTTGACAAAGGCACATACCGCGCCATACTCGATACATCCAGGTGGTACCAAGATGTATCAGGATCTTCGTAGACTCTATTGGTGGCCAGGTATGAAGAAGGATATTGCCATGTTTATTTCTCAGTGCCTAACTTGTCAGCAGGTGAAAATCGAGCATTAGAGACCTGCTGGGACATTGCTGTCATTACCGATTCCTCAATGAAAATGGGAGCATATTACGATGGACTTCGTGACTGGTCTTCCAAGGACGCAGAAAGGTTTTAACTCTATTTGGGTTATTGTTGATCGGTTGAACAAGTCGGTGCATTTTCTTCCAGTCAAGACGACGTATTCTATGAACCAATATGCCGAAGAGTACATAGCAGAGATTGTTAGACTTCATGGTGTTCCTGTACGAATACAGATCTGACGAATAGACTCCTCGTACGAATGAAAGGCAAGCACAAATATAGAAATCGCACCCTCAATTCAATAACAAACAAGGAACGATTATGTTGTCCCGATCTTTTGAAACAAGTAACGATTTTGTGATATTCACCTCTAAGCGATTATAACTTAGCAACAAATATCAACGATAAAACAATTGAATTTCAAACGAACCTTCAAAGAACTTGTTTTGACAATCCGTGCGAAGAACAATCGACAAACGCCACAAAGATGAAATCTTTGATAAGTTTGATTTTGATAAACACAAAGCACAAGCCTTGCAAATTGAGAGTAATCTCCAATAATTTGATATCAACCTTCAATGATTTCGTTCATCCCCTTACAATACTCTATATAAACAATAAAAATAAGAAAAGTTGTGTGAAAAGGCTTAAATAAGATAACTAGCAACTTTGACACGGAAGTGCGCCAAAAGACCGCGGGTGCGGTGCTAGTTTGACCACGGGTGCGGTGTAGCTTCGGCAACAGACCGCGGGTGCGCTAATTATTTGACCGCGGGTGCAGTGCAGCTTCGCGAAATTTTCTTAAATTTGATTATCATGGACCGCGGGTGCGGTCCCTGCTTTAGCGCGGGTGCGCTGGACCTTCGGCAATTGCACTTGAATAACATTCCAAAGACCTCCAATATTATTCCCATGATTCCCAACCTCTTCTAATTTAGTCATCTAATTTGTAGATCCTCCTTGGTAGTTCATCATGAGTCCTTGAAGTGCTTCTTTAAACTTCTTGCTACGTCCCCTCGTTACAGGTCCTTCGGGCAATACCAACCAATCCCATGTTCTCTTTGGTGCTTGATCAACCACGTTTGCATCAGATAGTGTGTGGGGACCCGGACGCTAATCATCTTCTTAATCATATTCGGGATTTAATTATCAATTAAGATAAACAGGGTCTAAAAATTTTTCTTTTTAAAATGTAAGTGTGGAACGTAATGGAATGTAACTAATATACATCTCAGTATATAAGTATAATAATGTACAACAATTATTCAAACTAGTCTAAGGTATAACTACTAAATTTCAAGTATTAAACCAAGTCTACAATAAGTCCGGAATCACCAATCTAAACTCGTCTTCTCTCATCATCTTCTTGACCCCGATCCTGTCCCACCTGTTGTCATGCACACATACAAAACAAGACAACAGCCGGATACTCTGGTGAGAATAAATTCCAGTATAAAACATGTATACATGCATGTCATGCAGTTTAATACAAATCATAAAACATAATCAGTAATTATGACACATTAGTGAATACAGATAAAACAATCTGACTCTTACTCTTTAACTAGACTCGTATCTAAGTCTAGGGATCTCGGTGTGAATAAGATGTAACAGGTCTCCCACCTACTCTCCCAATCGTGGTGGCGTTACATCTTATTCCTAAACTTCGGTCTGGTTGTATCGAAATCTACAATCGGAGTGAATCTGATCAGAAGCATCGATATCACCGAACGTTTAGAAAATTGGCGTATCTACCAATGACAATCCTATCTCAGTACATATATATAAATCAATACAAAGTACAAACAGAACAAGTATGTGATTTTGTTGGGAAACTCATATTGAATCTCACTGAGTTGTATCTTCCCCAAACAAACATTGAATTATACCTTTGTCTTCCCGGTCTGACGAAGATGAAGTCTTGTATTCCAATCTGTCCATACCCAGTCTGGCAATGATAATCGCATAAATACAATATCAGTATATAATTCGATTCAAAACCTGTTCTGATCAATACTCAAATCAGTATATAATCTGATCCATATCTGCACAAGGTACAATCTAATTCATATCAACGATATCATCGAAATCATTACTGAATCTGATCACTCTAAATCAACTGATGTTTCGACGGCATAACAATAAAGTTTCGATATCCCCATCAATCTCAACATCACAGATATAATATCAGAATTCATAATCAGTATCAGTACAATTCATAATGATTTGAAATTATGATATTGTCAGAATTGAATAGGAATCATATATGGTGTTTCTGATACAGTAGACATCGTATAATTGAATTCAGATTAAAGAACAGACTATTTCTGTAATTGTTATGATTTTCGGAATCGATTTGACTGAGATTCGATATCAGATTTGTATTATCATTGAAATTATGAGTTATACCGGTATTGATTATGAGTTCTGGTATTATTTCTGAGATGTTGGGATTTACGGGGTTATCGAGACTGTATTGTTATGTCGTCGAAACCTCAGTAGATTGATATTGATCAAATTTATGATTGACTGAGATTGTATTGTTGTACTGTATGTCGATTGACATTGATCAGATAGTATGTTGATTTGAGTATGGATCAGAACAGGTTCTGAATTGAGTTACATATTGATATTGTGTCTGTTCGGTATTGTTATTACCAGATTGAGAATGGACAGAGTTGAATTCAGGACTTCGTCTTCGTCGGAGCGAGAAGATAAATGTATAAATTAATGTTGAGTTGAGATTGCACGACTCGAGTGAGGTTTGGATCGAGTTTCCCTAAATCACATACTTTACCTTATTGTATTGATTTGATTGATGTACTTGTTCTCTTGATTTATAGACAGCAGGTATTAGACGAGTAATCTTGTGACAGATGTGCCTGATAGTGGTGGGATCGCCACGGGCACGTTTCACGATGTCACAAGATAGTGTATTGGCGATTGTGCCAAAGTCTGTCACCGGATGTTTGGCTATCGATGTGGATAGAATTGTAGGTTCTTCTATTACTGGTGATCGGTACCGTATCGATGTGGATAGAATTATAACTTCTTCTATTACTGATGATCGATATTATATCTATGTGGATAGAATCGGAGTTTCTTCTATTACTGGTGATCGATACTATACCGATGTGGATAGAATCCGAGCTTCTTCTATTACTGGTGATCGATACCCTATCGACGTGGATAGAACTGGAGTCTTTTCTATTACTGTTGGTCGATATGGGAATACCCACATCTGGAAACCGGGATCCCTAGACTAGGTTTGAGTCTAGTCTTAAATGTGGAGTCATGAGTCTAATTGACAGTTTATATTGTGTTATGTTGATTATGTTCCTGAATATAGTACATGATGAATTATGTTCCTGATGATGGTACATGTTTAGAATAGGATTTATTCTTGATAGAGATTTATATTTTGATTTGAATACATGTTAGACATATCTGTTATATGCTTTTAGATTGTTTTTGCATGTATAAATGATTTATACTGGAGATCCGGGCTCTGAGGCAACTTAGGATTCAGCACTGTCATATAGTTGAACCTAGTTGAATTCTTGTAGATAATACAAGATTTGTATGTTTATGTTTAATATGTAATTTGAATTGAATTACGTTACGTTTCCGCTTTGTATTTCAAAAAAAAAAAAAATTAGACCCTGTTTTTTATATAATTGGTTGAATTATTCCTAAAGACGATTAAGGAATGAATTAGCGTCCGGGTCCCCAAAACAGGTGGTATCAGAGCATTAGGTTCCAGAACAGTAGGTTCTTGAACTGTAGGTTCTTGAGACTGAGATAGAAGCTAGTGAGCGGGGTAGATTGAGTTTTCTTTCTTGCTTTTGATTGCTAGCATGTGATTTATTATAATGTTGAATTACACTGTGTATGCTAGCATGGTAAGTATGATTTACTACTTTTAATTACATGATACCTGAATATCTGAATTGATTTTGTAATATGTCTGATTTGAAAATGAATCAGAACCAATTCTTGATCAGAGATAAGCTGATCAGGAAGGGACTGAGATGGATTTATCTCCTGTGATTGCTAACCCTTGTGGTGATCAGATATACCTCCTCGAAGAATTCCGGAAAGGAGTAGTACTTCGACTGATCAGATAGATGTATCAAAAACTCCGATGGAAACACAGTTGAAACAGTTTCAGCCATTTCAACCGCCGATTCTGAGGGGTGTTGAGACGTCTGAAGATTGTGATAATTGGTTAGATGACATAGAAATACTGTTTGATTTATTGGATTATCCAGATGAACAGAGAATCAAACTGGTGCCCAACCAGTTACGAGAGGTCGCCAGGAGTTGGTGGATTACAATCAAAGGAGTATTACAACAGCGTGGTACGGTGATTACGTGGGAAGTCTTGAAAGCTGAATTTTATCGAAGATTCTTCTCAGGATCGTACCGAGAGGACAAGAGAGCAGAGTTTGAAAATTTGAAACAGGGCCAACCGAATATTGAAGAATATGTTGCTAAATTCTCTACTTTACTGCGTTTTGTACCTCAAATAGCTGGGAATGATGAAGCTGTAGCTGATCAGTTCATCAATGGATTAAATTCTGAGATAATCGCCTAGTCACTAGTGCTTCTCCTACAACCGCCTCAAAACCCTCGTCAGGATCCTCTAATGCAGGCATATCATCCCCATCCTCACCATCACTATGCGACTCATATTCACCATAGTCATTCAAGATCATCACTCTTTTGTTAGGACATTCACTAGAAATATGACCTAACCCTTGGCACCTAAAACATCTAACATCCCTAGATCGATTAGAAGGAGTTTCAAATTTACCTTGCACTCCTTGTTTAGGCACCTCTTGTTTGGTCTCAATCTTGGGCTTGGTCACCAACTTATTCTCCTCACGTTTCACCACATTTGACCGCCAAGAAGATGATGAGCCTCCAGTTTGATTGGTGCGGCCAACTCCACGCCTTTTGAGTTGTTGCTCCACTTTTATGGCCATTTGCACCATTTCGTCTAGATCCAAGTAGTGCCGAAGCTCCACTTGATAGTGAATTTCCCTGTTCAAATCACAATGAAAACGAGCCATGGTCGCCTCAATATCTTCCTCAACATTGGCCCTAATCATGACTACTTCCATCTCCTTATAGTAGTCCTCAACACTCTTCAACCCTTGCCTCAAAGTTTGTAACCTCTTGAACATCTCCCTATAATAGTGATTGGGCACAAACCTTTTTCTCATCACTCTCTTCATCTCATCCCAAGACTCAATGGATCCCTCATTATACTTCCTTCTAGTGGTCACGAATTGATCCCACCAAATGAGAGCGTAGTCTAGAAATTCAACCACCGCCAACCTAACCTTCTTTTGTTCGGAGTAGTGGTGACATTCGAACACAAACTCTACCCTCTTTTCCCACTCTAAATATGCCTCCGGATCAGATTTCCCATGGAACGAAGGAATTTTCATCTTCATACTACCCATATTACCATCCTCCCTATTCCCATCATATCTACACCGTAAGGCTTCTCTTCTTCCTCTACCAAATCCTCTACCTCTTCCAATCCTACCCCAATTCTCATTTTGACTCTCCTCGTCTCCCCCCAAATCACATTCCTCATCATCTCTACCCAAATCCTTAGGTTTAGATTTACTCCCACTAACACCAACCTCAAGTTTATCCAACCTTACATGTAACGACTCCATTTGGATCGTCATCATCCTACTAAAATGCCCAAACAACGCATCCATTTGGACCTTGGACAACCCCGGGTTTGAACTATCTCCTACCTCCCTCTCCATTTAAATTTCAGTTTAGTACCTGCAAGAAAACGTTAGTAGAAAACAAGATATATTCCTCACCCAAAAGCTCACGGTCACTCCAAAGAAATTCACTCGTCTTTTCCCTCTTATTTTGTTTGCTCACAACAAATACTCACTAGTCACTCCAAAAAAAAATAATAATAACACTCACACTCAAATGTTTCCACTCGAATTTGATGTTTCTCTCGAAAGTGTGTTCAAGCTTTGTATTCGTATATCAAACAATCAAGTTCAACTTGTGAACAAACGTGATCGACTCACTTGGACTGCATAGACAAGCAATTTGAAGATAAATATATTTTTTTTTTGACTGTGTGAGACACTTGTATATGACTCACAAGAAGGAATAGAACAAAATGTCAAAAAGAAATAATGGTGAATTTTCGGATTTTTGGTATTTTTTTTTTACTCTAAGGCTGAATAAAAACTCGAAAATCCCAACAAAAATATCACCAAAATTACAGAAACTGATGAAGAATGGTAGAACAAAAACAGATCCGAAAAAAGACGAAGAAATAACACAGATCTGAAGATTTAAGAACAAGATAAACTTACTTGAATTCAATGAACCTAAGCTCTGATACCAAATGATGTGAATCCACCTAACTCCACCTCAAAAGCTAGCTCATGAGAGGAGGATTGTGAATTCATATATATTTTGCCCAAGACAACTCTTGCTAACCCATGTGGGACACATCATTCCCGACCCCTTTAGACTGCACGTCCTCGTGCCAACTCCTTCGTTATCCCGCACTCCAGGGCACTTCCAGGCATTCCCGACCCCTTTAGACTGTACGTCCTCGTGCCAACTCATTCGTTATCCCGCACTCCAGGGCACTTCCAGGCATTCCCGACCCCTTTAGACTGTACGTCCTCGTGCCAACTCCTTCGTTAACCCGCACTCCAGGGCACTTCCAGGAACATGCACCCACACGACCAGTCAATAGTATGGCTCTGATACCAAATGATGTGAATCTTTGTACGAACGAATAGCAAACACGATTAAAATCGAATCGCGCCCTCAATTCAATAACGAACAAAGAATCGTTGTTGTCCCGATCTTTTGAATCAAGTTTGAATGTGTGATATTCACCTCTAAATTATAAAAACTTAGCAATAAATTTTCACGATTTAAACAATTGAGAAACATACGAACCTTCAAGGAACTTGTCCCTGACAATCCGTATGATATCAATCGACAAACGCCACAAGAACGAATCTTGATAAGTTTGATTTTTGAATGAACTCAAAGCAAAGGCTCTGAAAAAGCTTGAGAGAAAAACTCTAAACTTTGATAAAAATATCAATGATAATCTGAATTGTGTGTAAAATTTCGTCTAAAACATATTTATATGTCAAAAAGATATCAAAAATCTGGTCTCCAAAATAATTAAAACTCTAGAAAGGAAAATATTCTCGCTCAGCCGTCTCAGACACGGACCCCGTGTAGACATCCGTGTACTGGTCCGTGTACTCTCGGGAAATCACCTTCAGCTGGAAACAAGGGGCACGGACCCCGTGTCCACCTCCGTGTAAGGGTCCGTGTACACTCGGTCTTCGCAAATGTCATAGGACACGGACCCCGTGTTATGGTCCGTGCTCGGGTCCGTGTAGACTCTGGAATTCTTCATCCTCGACTGTAAAGGACACGGACCCCGTGTGCAGGTCCGTGTACACGTCCGTGTAGTCTCGGCCGTCTCCAACAATGCTTGAATGATATTCCTTTGGCCTCCCGACGTACTCCCATGCATCACGACCCCTTCGGCACTTTGCTCCTTGCACGTAAGCCCTCCTCGCCTGCTCATAAACCCATTAACAGCTACCATGATCGCATCATCTGTACACTTAAGATTAGTAACAACACAACTCTGATATCAAATCCCCATCAATATCTTTCGAAAATCATAACAATTGTATAAACAGTCTATGCTTTAATCTGACTTCAATTATACAATGTCTACTGTACCAGAAACACTATATCTGATTCATATTCAATTCTGATAATATCATAATTTCAAATCATGTCTAAACGTAACAAAACTTACGTCCAGTTGTAGTCTGCGTTGATAGGAACTCGGTGCTGAAGTCGTATTGAAAATCTAACGGGCGTTTTCTTCGTAATCACTAATTCTTTGCTTGAAGAATTGCTCCCAAAGTTCTTGTCTCCTTCCTGATCTAAATGGTGAGGAATCAAGGTTTGTATATATATATATATATATATATACACGTTGCATGGTTAAGGCAAGTGGCACTTTTTCATTTTGCATGACTCACGCATATGCGCGCACAAGGCCGCGCATATGCGCCGGATGTTCTGCCCGGCACTTCAGCATTTCTGCCTCTCGCGCATATGCACGCATCTACTCGCGCATATGCGCCGAAGATTCTGGCCATGTCGCGCATGTGCGCGTATCTACTCGCGCATATGCGCCGCAGGTTCTGGACATGTCGCGCATGTGCGCGCATGGTTCTGTCTTCTTCGCGCATGTGCGCCCAACTACGTCGCGCATGTGCGCAAAGCCTATTCTTCACACATAATGTCAAATCTTCTTTCGGCTCTCCCGATCTGATCCATTCCGTCTATAATCATATTAATTATCACCAAATCATTTCTGATTACGGTAATCAAATTCTCGGGCCTTACATAGTGCCTGCAAGAACCATTCAATTATGGTTAGCGTACAGTACGGTCCTTTCAACTCATATATCCCGACCGATTCGACAACCATTGGTATATCGAGAGTTGTCAATGAATCGATACTATGTGTCATATCGTAGTTGCATCGATGGTGTAATCTATGAAACTCCTTTCATAATTACCACCATACTCTGATCAGACTACACATACATGAGAACACATAGGATATCCTTACCCGAAGGTAAGCGGTGAATCCCCGACTACAATGCATCGACTCCTATATGTTTCGACAGAACACCCAATCTTGCTACCTGATGACCCCATGAGAGTCGGTAAACAAGTCAAAGTGTAATTCTAGCACATAGAATCTCAATGTTGTCCCGGGTTGTGGGAACCCGGACGCTAATCATCTTCTTAATCGTCATTGAGATAATTGGATCAATGTAATTAATCTGGGTCTAAATTTTTTTTTAAATATAGTGCGGAACGTAATGGAATCAATCTAATATACATATCAGTATAAAAGTACAAGCCTTGTACAACATACATTCATCTAAATCTAAGGTTCAACAACTAATTATCAAGTGTTCAAACCCTATTTACATCGAAGTCTGTAGTCTCCACTCTAATCACGATCTCTCCTCATCTCCTTGACCCTGATCCTGTCCCACCTGTTGCCATGCACACATACAAACACGACAACAGCCGGATAATTCCGGTGAGAAATACATCCCAGTATAAATCAACAAAACATGCAATCATATAATCGATATAAAAGCATGAAACAAATATCAATAACATGTATTAAATCTAAAAACATGAATCGATATAAAACTGTAAATAACTCGTGAATCCACAGCTCAGACTAGACTCATTCCTAGTCTAGGGATCCCGGTTTCCAGACGTTGGCATACTATATCGAATCTCAGTAATAGAAGTAAATCCACTCCTAATCAAACATCGATATAAACCAAACATCTAGTGTCTTGACCTATCCGTCAATTGCTTTTTGTTGTATCATTTTATTGATCATGTTTATACTTTTGAATTTATATGAAATGTATTTTGAATCTTTCCTCCATTTTGAAGAAAATATTTTAAATTCCGCTGCTATTTAATTAAAACCGGTCAGAGGTGTCACATTTAGTGGTATCAGAGCACCGTTCTTCGGACCAATGCATATGACTTCGTCTACTTTCAACAGTCCGGGTATGTTTTCTTCTACAACTATTCATTGTATCTATTGATATGTATTGTGTGAGCACATTGTAGGAGTTATGCCTCCTAAGAGAAAGGCCGTAGAGGGTGAGGATAGTTCTTCCTCTAGAGTTGTCGATGAGTTCGGCAAGTTGTTGAAAGAGCAAGCCAAGGTCCATAGTGAGCAGATCCAACAGTTGCTACGTTTGCAAGGTACAGGTCAAGGTAGAGGTCAAGGGAGAGGCCAAGTGGCTCAAGCGGTTGGAACCGATGGGATATTTACTGCTTTCAAGAGGATGGATCCGCCTGAATTTGCAGGAAGCACTGATCCGTTGGTGGCCGTAGAATGGATCAAGGCACTTGAGGCTATTTTTGATCATCTTAAGTAATAAGACAAAGACAGAATTGGATGTGCAGTGTTCATGTTAGTCAAAGCTGCACGCATTTGGTGGAATGCTACCAAGGTTAGTGTGGATGTTCCGGCATTGAAGTGGCAAGAGTTCACTGATCTTTTCTATGACAAATACTTCCCAGACGCACTTCGAGCTCGAAGGTGACTGAGTTTTTGGAGCTTCGTCAAGGAGGTATGAATGTTGATGAGTACATTCTGAAGTTCGAGGAGGGCTGTCTGTTTGCCCCGTATATTGCTTCCAATGACAAAGACAAGGGTGCTCATTTCATTATAGGCCTTAGAGCAGAAATCAGAAGGGACATCAATATGTCGAAGGCGGTGACATTCAAAGAGATTGTGGCTAAGGCTTTGTTGGTCGAGAAAGATGAGAAAGACATTGCCAGAGAGAGACAAGCGAGGCAGCAGGCCATTGTGCAAAGAGGCCAGGGTTCGAACCAAAGAGGAAAGGGCAATTTCAAGGGAAAAGGCAAGATAGATTCGAGTCCGAAAGCACCGGCAGTTCCATTTGATCCTGAGAAGCCATTGTGTCCCAAGTGCAGTAGGCATCATAGAGGAGAGTGCAGATTTGGTACTCATACTTGTTACCGATGTGGTACTGCAGGCCATATTGTTAAGGATTGTCCAAGAGGAGCGAGTAAAGAGAAGGTGCAGGGTTGCATCTTCAACATGACAAAAGAAGGTATAAACCATGATTCTTCTGTGATCTCTAGCACTATTTTAATTTCAGGCAGAGTAGCTACGACATTGATTGATACAGGTGCTACTCATTCTTTTATGTCTGAACTATTTTTGAGATCTTTGGGTATAGTTCCTTCTGTTCTTCCCCTCCAGTTTAATGTTGTATTGCCTTCGGGGGATGTGTTGTGCCCGACATCTATTGTGTATGCGTGCTCTGTTCAAATTGATGAGCGAGTGGTTTATGCCGATTTGATTGTTATTTCAATGGTTGCATTTGATATTATACTTGGCATGGATTGGCTATCAACCTATCGTGCAGTGATTGATTGCGTTGCTAAGACGGTGAAATTTGCAGATGATGGCAATAGGGAAGGTATGCTCGCCAGTGCAGGTACTTCGCTGGTCCTTCCTTTTATTTCGTGTCTTGGGGCTAAGAAGTTGTTGTTTAGAGGTTGTGATGGGTTTTTGGCTTCGATTGTGGATGTGGATAGAATTGTGAAGTTGAATATGGATGATATTGATGTTGTGAGAGAGTTCCCTGATGTATTTGAGGATGATGTGCCGGGTTTACCGCCGTACAGAGATGTAGAGTTTGTGATTGATCTAGTTCCAGGTACGGTTCCTATTTCTAAGGCTCCGTATAGAATGGCCCTTACAGAGATGAAGGAGTTGAAGACGCAGCTGCAAGATCTTTTGGATAAAGGTTTTATTCGACCGAGTTCTTCGCCTTGGGGAGCTCTGGTTCTTTTTGTCAAGAAGAAAGATGGATCATTGCGTCTTTGCATTGATTATAGAGAGATCAACAAAGTGACGATCAAGAATAAATATCCGTTGCCTCGGATAGATGATTTGTTTGATCAGCTGCATGGGGCTACAGTGTTTTCGAAAATTGATCTGCGATCTGGCTATTATCAGTTGAAAGTTAGGGAGTCTAATATCCCTAAGACGGCGTTTCGGACCAGGTACGGTCATTATGAATTTCTGGTGATGTCTTTTGGTCTGACCAATGCTCCTTCACTCTTTATGGATCTGATGAACCGTGTGTTCAAGCCGTATTTGGATAGCTTCGTCATTGTTTTCATCGACGACATTTTGATCTATTCCAAGACCAGAGAGCTTCATTCAGAGCATCTAAGAGTTGTTCTTCAATTGTTGAGAGAGCAGAGGTTGTATGCTAAGTTGAAGAAATGTGAGTTCTGGTTGGAGCAGATTTCTTTCTTAGGCCATGTTGTCTCGAAGGATGGTATAGCTGTTGATTCGACGAAGATTGAGGCGATTCAAAAATGGCCTATCCCTACCACTGTATCAGAGGTACGCAGTTTTCTTGGTTTGGCGAGTTATTATCGTCGTTTCATTTAAGATTTTTCCAAGATTGCCCTGCCGCTAACCAATCTGACGAGGAAGACTGTGAAGTTCTGATGTGAATCTTTGTACGACGAATAGCAAACACGATTAAAATCGAATCGCGCCCTCAATTCAATAACGAACAAAAAATCGTTGTTGTCCCGATCTTTTGAATCAAGTGTGTGTGTTGTGATTTTCACCTCTAAACTATGAAAAGTCTAGCAACAATAATCACGAAATAAACAACCGAAGTTATAACGAACCTTCGAAGAACAAGTCGACGAAAATCCGCACAAGCACGATCGACAAACGCCACAAAGTTAAAAAAACTTTGATAAGTTTGATTTTTTAATAACAAAGCGAAGCTTTGAAAAGTTTGAGAGAAAACTCTAAACTTTGATAAAATATCAATAATGAATCTCCAAAAGTGTTCAAAATTTCGTGCAAATATGTCTACATATTAGAAAAAGATTGCAAATCTAGTTACCAAAATAATCAAAACTCTAACTACGAAACTAGGATTTTTCCGGAACTGGTTCGCGCTCGGGCGGTAGAATATTACCGCTCGAGCGCCAAGGCTCCGCACTATTCGCGCTCGGGCGGTAGAATGTTGCCGCTCGGGCGCCTGGTGTTCTGGATATCACTTCTTGGATAGTCCATCTGGCGCTCGGGCGGTAGTTTTTTACCGCTCGGGCGCGAAGCATTCTGCCACTTTTCTTCGTTCATCACTTGAATGGTGTTCCTATGCCTTCCGAACTCAATCCTATGCACCACAAACCCTTCAGCACTCTGCTCCTTGCTTGTAAGTCCTTCTTCATTGCTCATAAGTCCGTGCAACGCTGCCTTGAACTTCTTCAATCGTCCCCTCGTGATTGGTCCCTCCGGCAACTCCAAAGGGTCCCATGCTTTCCTTGGCGCCTGACCATCCGTGCTCGCATCATCCTCCCCTTCTTGAAAAGGATTTGTCCTCAAATCCAGCTCGTCACCTACATCAAACAACGACAAGTCACTAACATTAAAAGTAGAACTCACGTTATACTCACCTGGTAGATCGAGTTTGTAGGCATTGTCATTGATCCTTTCAAGGACTTGAAATGGTCCATCGCCCCTAGGTAATAGCTTTGAACGTCTCTTCTCGGGAACCTCTCTTTCCTCAAGTGTAACCACACCCAATCTCCCTTCTCAAATATCACTTTCTTCTTTCCCTTGTTGGCTTGCTTGGCATTTTGCTCATTCTTCTTTTCAATATTGGCCTTGACCTTTTCATGCAAACCCCTAACAAATTCAGCTTTCTTTTTGCCATCCATGTTTAACCTTTCACTCACAGGTAAAGACATCAAATCCAACGGAGTCAAAGGATTAAAACCATAAACAATCTCAAATGGCGAATAATTCCTAGTTAAATGCATGCAACGATTATATGCAAACTCAACAAATGGTAAACAATCTTCCCAATTCTGTAAGTTCTTTGTAAGAATAGCACGCAAAAGTGTTCCTAAAGTTCTATTGACAACTTCAGTTTGTCCATCCGTTTGAGGATGACATGTAGTAAGTAGAAAACAACAATTTTTTGCCAAGTTTAGCCCATAACGTCTTCCAAAAGTAACTCAAGAATTTAACATCGCGATCAGAAACAATAGTCCTAGGCATGTCATGCAACTTAACGACTTCTCTAAAGAATAGGTCCGTAATGTGAGATGCATCATCAGTTTTGTGACAAGCAATAAAATGTGCCATCTTAGAAAACCTATCCACAACAACAAATATAGAATCCCTCCCCTTCTTTGTCCTAGGCAACCCCAAAACAAAGTCCATAAAAATATCAACCCAAGGTTCACTAGGGACGGGAAGTGGTGTATACAAGCCATGTGGTTGTGTTTTAGATTTAGCTTGCCTACAAGTAATGAACTTATCACAAACACGCTCAACGTCACGTTTCATGTGTGGCCAATAGAAATGTTCATGCAATGCACTTAAAGTTTTAGCCACACCAAAATGACCCATTAGGCCACCCCCATGCGCTTCCCTAACAAGTAATTCACGAATGGATGATCTAGGGATGCACAACCTATCTTCCTTAAACAAGAAACCATGATGCAAATAAAACTTGTCATGTGGACCATGCATACATATTTCAAATTCATTCTTAAAATCCTCATCTAGCACATATAATTCCTTCACATGCTCAAATCCCAAAACTTTAGACTCCAAAGTAGAGATTAGTACATACCTCCGTGATAGTGCGTCGGCCACTACATTTTCCTTACCTTGCTTGTACTTGATGATGTAGGGAAATGTTTCAATGAATGCCACCCACTTGGCGTGCCGCTTGTTCAACTTCTGCTGCCCCTTAAGGTGCTTAAGAGACTCATGATCCGTGTGAATCACAAACTCCTTAGGCCTCAAGTAGTGCTGCCATGTCTCTAGAGTCCTCACAAGTGCGGAGAACTCCTTATCATACGTGGGGTAGTTCAAGGCTGCTCCATTGAGTTTTTCGCTAAAGTACGCCACTGGCCATCCGCCTTGCATCAAAACTCCGCCAATACCTAGACCTGACGCATCACATTCAATTTCAAAAGTGTTAGAAAAATCAGGTAAAACAAGTAAAGGAGCATTAATCAATTTGTGCTTAATAAGATTAAAAGACTTCTCTTGCTCCCCGCCCCAATAGAATGGAACGTTCTTCTTAATTACCGCCTTCATCGGTGCTGCAAGTGTGCTAAAATCCTTTACAAACCTCCTATAGAAGCTTGCAAGTCCATGAAAACTTCGGACTTGACCAATAGTAGTAGGTGATGGCCAATCTCGAATAGCACTTACCTTGTCTTCATCCATTTGTATCCCCTGTGAGCTTACCACAAAACCAAGAAAGACAAGTTTGCTTGTACAAAAATCACATTTCTTTAAGTTAGCATATAGATTTTCAGCCCTTAGTGTGATTAACACAAGTCTCAAGTGATTAACATGCTCATCCAAGTCTTTGCTATATACTAGGATATCATCAAAGTAAACAACAACGAATTTTCCTATGTATGCACGCAAGACATGGTTCATTAACCTCATAAAAGTGCTAGGAGCGTTAGTCAAGCCAAAAGGCATGACCATCCACTCATATAACCCATACTTGGTTTTGAAAGCCGTTTTTCACTCATCACCTTCTCTCATCCTAATTTGGTGATAACCACTCTTCAAATCAATTTTGCTAAAGATACAAGCACCATGCAATTCATCTAACATATCATCTAGCCTAGGTATGGGATGCCTATACTTAATGGTTATGTTATTAATTGCCCTACAATCTACACACATACGCCAGGATCCATCTTTCTTAGGAACTAATAAAACAGACACCGCACAAGGTGACATGGACTCACGCACAAAACCTCTATCTAACAACTCACTTACCTGCCGTTGAAGCTCCTTCATCTCCTCCGGATTGCTCCTATAAGCTGGACGATTTGGCAATGCACTCCCGGGCACCAAATCAATTTGGTGTTCAATCCCCCTCAAAGGCGGTAGTCCTTGAGGTAGCTCCTCCGGAAATATATCATCAAATTCCTGCAATAGTGAAATAACAATGCTCGGAAGGGAACCGGCTATATCACTTGTGTTAAAGAGGATCTCTTTATAAAGAATCAACACAAGTGGTTCATGTGTGTGCAACAAGTGTTTGAACTCACTTTTTTGGGCCATATATGATTTTTTTTTGGCCTCTTTCCTCTCATTTTCTTTCCTCTCTTTTTCTTCCCTCTTATTTTTCTTTTGTATGGCTATCTCACTCTTTTTATCACTCTTTTTTTCAGCCATCTTATTTTTGTTTTCAAAGGCCATCTCACTTTTTAGTTCACTCCTTTTTTCGGCCTCATCTCTCTTTTTTTTTTCAAATGGTCCTCCAATACTTGCTTTGGGGACAATGGAAGTAAAACAATGGAATCTTTCTTTATCATAAATGAACACCTATTCTTGTACCCATCATGTGTCACCCGCCTATCATATTGCCAAGGTCTACCCAACAAGATATGACATGCATGCATGGGTGCCACATCACATAAAACCTCATCCACATACTTCCCAATAGAAAAAGACACCAACACTTGTTTGTTCACCTTCACCTCCGCACAATCGTTCAACCATTGAAGCCTATATGGTTGGGGATGCTTTAATGTAGGTAAACCCAATTTTTACACAATCTCACTACTAGCCACATTGGTACAACTCCCCCATCTATGATTAAATTGCAAACCTTTTGATTTACAAAACACCTAGTATGGAACAAGTTTTCCCTTTGGTTAATCTCCTCCTCCTTGACTTGGGCACTCATGATACGCCTAGTCACTAGGGCTTCACCTACAACCGCCTCATATCCCTCATCGGGATCCTCTAACGCAGGCATCTCATCATCATCGTCTTCCCCCTCACTTTGAGACTCATACTCACCATATTCATTCAAATCATCACTCTTTTATTAGGGCACTCACTAGCAATATGTCCTAACCCTTGACACCTAAAACATCTAGTATCTCTAAAACGAGTAAGAGGAGTTTCAGATTTACCTTGCACTCCTTGTTTAGGCGCCTCTGGTTTGGTTTCAAATTTGGGCTTGGCCACCACTTTACTCTCCTCACGCTTCACTACATTTGACCTCCAAGAAGATGATGAACCCCCAGTTTGATTGGTGTGGCCAACTCCACGCCTTTTGAGTTGTTGCTCCACTTTTATGGCCATTTGCACCATCTCGTCTAGATCCAAGTAGTGCCGAAGCTCCACTTGATCTTGAATTTCCCTGTTCAAACCACAAAGAAAACGAGCCATGGTCGCCTCACTATCCTCCTCAATATTTGCCCTAATCATGACTACCTCCATCTCCTTATAGTAGTCTTCAACACACTTCAACCCTTCCCTCAAAGTTTGTAACCTCTTAAACATCTCCCTATAGTAGTGATTGGGCACAAACCTCTTCCTCATTACCCTCTTCATCTCATCCCAATATTCAATGGGCCTCTCATTATACCTCCTCCTAGTGGTCACTAGTTGATCCCACCAAATGAGAGCATAGTCTAAGAATTCCACCACCGCCAACCTCACCTTCTTTTGTTCGGAGTAGTGGTGACACTCAAACACAAACTCTACCCTCTTTTCCCACTCTAAGTACGCCTCCGGGTCAGACTTCCCCTGGAACGATGGAATCTTCATCTTAATGCTACCCATATTACCATATTCCCTACTCCCATCATATCTACCCCGTACGGCTTCTCTTCTACCTCTACCGAATCCTCTACCTCTTCCATTCCTACCCCAATTTTCATTTTGACTCTCCTCGTCTCCTCCCAAATCATATTCCTCCTCTTCTTCTCCTCTACCCAAATCTTTAGACTTAGCCTTACCCCTACTAGTACCAACTTCAAGCTTATCCAACCTATCATGTAACGACTCGATTTGGGTCGTCATCATCCTACTAAAATGCCCAAACAACGCCTCCATTTGAACCTTAGACAACCCCGGGTTCGAACTATCTCCTACCTCCCTCTCCATTTAATTTCAAATTTGTACCTGCAAGAAAACGTTAGTAGAAACAAAACAATCCTCACCCAAATGCTCACGATCACTCCAAAGAAATTCACTCGTCTTTTCTCTCAATTTTTTTTCTCTTTTTTTTGCTCACAACAAATACTCACCATTCACTCCAAGAAATTCACTCGCACTCAAGTAATGCCACTCGAATTCGAGAGTTCTCTCAAGGTGCTCAAGCTTTGTAGTTGTGTATCAAACAATCAAGTTTCAACTTGTGAACAATTGTGATCGACCCATTTAGACTGCGTAGACAAGAAATTTGAAGATAAATAATATTTTTTTTTTTGACTGTGAGAGGCATTTGATTATGACTCTCTAAAGGAAGTAGAACAAGATATCAAAAGGAATTAATGGTGAATTTTCGGAATTTTTGTATTTTTTTTTTGAGTACTTGCTCGAAAATCACGAAAGAAAAATAAAAAAAATCAACTTTTCTTCGAGAATCACAGATTCACGAAGAGACGAAGAACGATAAAAGAAAACAGATCTGGAAACTACGAAGAAATAACAGATCTGAAAATTGAATAACAAGATACTTACTTGAATTCAATGAACCTAAGCTCTGATACCAAATGATGTGAATCTTTGTACGACGAATAGCAAACACGATTAAAATCGAATCGCACCCTCAATTCAATAACGAACAAAGAATCGTTGTTGTCCCGATCCTTTGAATCAAGTGTGTGTGTTGTGATTTTCACCTCTAAACTATGAAAAGTCTAGAAACAATAATCAGGAAATAAACAACCGAAGTTATAACGAACCTTCGAAGAACAAGTCGACGACAATCCGCACAAGCACGATCGACAAACGCCACAAAGTTAAAAAAACTTTGATAAGTTTGATTTTTGAATAACAAAGCGAAGCTTTGAAAAGTTTGAGAGAAAACTCTAAACTTTGATAAAATATCAATAATGAATCTCCAAAAGTGTTCAAAATTTCGTGCAAATATGTGTACATATTAGAAAAAGATTGCAAATCTAGTTACCAAAATAATCAAAACTCTAACTAGGAAACTAGGATTTTTCCGGAACTGGTTCGCGCTCGGGCGGTAGAATATTACCGCTCGAGCGCCAAGGCTCTGCACTATTTGCGCTCGGGCGGTAGAATGTTGCCGCTCGGGCGCCGGGTGTTCTGGAAATCACGTCTTGGACAGTCCATCTGGCGCTCGGGCGGTAGTTTTTTACCGCTCGGGCGCGAAGCATTCTGCCACTTTTCTTCGTTCATCACTTGAATGGTGTTCCAATGCCTTCCGAACTCAATCCCATGCACCACAAACCCTTCAGCACTCTGCTCCTTGCTTGTAAGTCCTTCTTCATTGCTCATAAGTCCGTGCAACGCTTCCTTGAACTTCCTCAATCGTCCCCTCGTGATTGGTCCCTCCGGCAACTCCAAAGGGTCCCATGCTTTCCTTGGCGCCTGACCATCCGTGCTCGCATCAAGTTCGAGTGGTCCAATGAATTCCAAAGTGGATTTCAAGAGTTGAAAGATAAGTTGACGACGGCTCCAGTACTTGCATTGCCCAGTGGTTTAGAGGACTTTGTTGTTTACACCGATGCGTTGAAGAAGGGTCTTGGTGCAGTGCTGATGCAACGAGGGAAAGTCATAGCCTATGCTTCTCGCCAGTTGAAGGACTATGAGAAGAATTATCCTAAGCATGATTTGGAGCTGACAGCTGTGGTTTTTGACCTGAAAATTTGGAGACATTATTTATATGGCGAAAAATGTGAAATTTTCACGGACTACAAGAGTTTGAAGTATTTGTTTTCCCAGAAAGAACTTAATATGCGTCAGAGACGGTGGTTAGAGCTTGTCAAAGACTATGATGTGACGATCAGTTACCACCCAGGGAAAGCGAATGTTGTGGCAGATGCATTGAGCCGTAAGTCGAGTTCTTCTTTGAGTTTGATGATTCAGCAGCCGTTGTTGTTAGACTTACAGAGAGAGGAGATAGCTTTGGTTGTTCCAGGGACCATTGCTCGTTTTTCAGCGTTGGTTATTCGAGCTACATTGACGGACAGGATCCGTAGAGAGCAGGCCATTGATGTTCAGTTGATAGAGATGAGAGCTAGAGCAGAGGAGAGAGGTAATTCAGAGTTTGGGATGAATGGAGATGGTTTGGTGACTTTCAGAGGCCGTATTTGCGTTCCTACTGGTGATGATATTCGGCGAGACGTCTTGACAGAGGCACATACCGCGCCATACTCGATACATCCAGGCAGCACCAAGATGTATCAGGATCTTCGTAGGCTCTATTGGTGGCCAGGTATGAAGAAAGATATTGCCATGTTTATTTCTCAGTGCCTAACTTGTCAGCAGGTGAAGATCGAGCACCAGAGACCTGCTGGGACATTGTTGTCATTGCCGATTCCTCAATGGAAATGGGAGCACATTACGATGGACTTCGTAACTGGTCTTCCCAGAACACAGAAATGTTTTAATTCTTTTTGGGTTATTGTTGATCGGTTGACCAAGTTAGCGCACTTTCTTCCAGTCAAGACGACGTATTCCATGAACCAGTATGCCGAAGTGTATATAGCAGAGATTGTTAGACTTCATGGTGTTCCTGTGTCGATCATGTTTGATCGTTACCCTAGATTTACTTCAGAGTTTTGGAAGAGTTTGCCAGAGCTATGGGTTTACGGTTAGCATTTAGTACAGCATATCATCCCCAGAGTGACGGTCAATCAGAGAGAGTTATTCAGATTCTAGAGGATATGCTCAGAGCTTGTACTATCGATTATCCTGGTAGTTGGGATTCCAAATTGCCTCTTGTTGAGTTCACGTACAATAACAGTTACCAAGAGACGATTGGCATGGCACCGTATGAAGCACTTTATGGCAGAAAGTGTAGATCTCCTTTGTATTGGGATGAGATTGGTGAGAGGAAGATGTTGGGTCCAGAGTTGGTCCAACAGACAGCTGATGTTGTTGCGGTTATTCGGGAGAGGATGAAGACAGCGCAGTCGAGACAGAAGAGTTATGCTGATGTGCCTCGTAGGCCGTTGCAGTTGGCGACCATGTGTTCTTGAAGATTGCACCTCTTAAGGGTGTGATGCGGTTTGGCAAGAAGGGAAAGTTGAGTCCGAGATTTATTGGCCCATTTGAGATCTTGGATAGAGTTGGTGATCGAGCTTACAGGTTATCCCTACCACTAGATCTTGACAGAGTTCACAATGTTTTTCATGTGTCAATGCTCAGGAAATATATTGCGAATCCTTCCCATGTTCTTCACCACGAGCCATTGGATTTGACGCCGAATTTGACTTACCAAGAGATTCCGGTCCAGATTCTGGATCGCAAAGTTAAAGTATTGAGAAACGAAGCGATCGGCATTGTTAAAGTCCTTTGGAGGAATCATTTGATTGAAGAGGCCACGTGGGAACCTGATGTGAATCTTTGTACGACGAATAGCAAACACGATTAAAATCGAATCGCGCCCTCAATTCAATAACGAACAAAGAATCGTTGTTGTCCCGATCTTTTGAATCAAGTGTGTGTGTTGTGATTTTCACCTCTAAACTATGAAAAGTCTAGCAACAATAATCACGAAATAAACAACCGAAGTTATAACGAACCTTCGAAGAACAAGTCGACGACAATCCGCACAAGCACGATCGACAAACGCCACAAAGTTAAAAAAACTTTGATAAGTTTGATTTTTTAAAAACAAAGCGAAGCTTTGAAAAGTTTTAGAAAAACTCTAAACTTTGATAAAATATCAATAATGAATCTCCAAAAGTGTTCCAAATTTCGTGCAAATATGTCTACATATTAGAAAAAGATTGCAAATCTAGTTACCAAAATAATCAAAACTCTAACTAGGAAACTAGGATTTTCCGGAACTGGTTCGCGCTCGGGCGGTAGATTATTACCGCTCGAGAGCCAAGGCTCTGCACTATTCGCGCTCGGGCGATAGAATGTTGCCACTCGGGCGCCGGGTGTTCTGGAAATCACGTCTTGGACAGTCCATCTGGCGCTCGGGTGGTAGTTTTTTACCGCTCGGGCGCGAAGCATTCTGCCACTTTTCTTCGTTCATCACTTGAATGGTGTTCCAATGCCTTCCGAACTCAATCCCATGCACCACAAACCCTTCAGCACTCTGCTCCTTGCTTGTAAGTCCTTCTTCATTGCTCATAAGTCCGTGCAATGCTTCCTTGAACTTCCTCAATCGTCCCCTCGTGATTGGTCCCTCCGGCAACTCCAAAGGGTCCCATGCTTTCCTTGGCGCCTAACCATCCGTGCTCGCATCAAGTTCGAGTGGTCCAATAAATGCCAAAGTGGATTTCAAGAGTTGAAAGATAAGTTGACGACGGCTCCAGTACTTGCATTGCCCAGTGGTTCAGAGGACTTTGTTGTTTACACCGATGCGTTGAAGAAGGGTCTTGGTGCAGTGCTGATGCAACGAGGGAAAGTCATAGCCTATGCTTCTCGCCAGTTGAAGGACTATGAGAAGAATTATCCTAAGCATGATTTGGAGCTGGCAGCTGTGGTTTTCGCCCTGAAAATTTGGAGACATTATTTATATGGCGAAAAGTGTGAAATTTTCACGGACCACAAGAGTTTGAAGTATTTGTTTTCCCAGAAAGAACTCAATATGCGTCAGAGACGGTGGTTAGAGCTTGTCAAAGACCATGATGTGACGATCAGTTACCACCCAGGGAAAGCGAATGTTGTGGCAGATGCATTGAGCCGTAAGTCGAGTTCTTCTTTGAGTTTGATGATTCAGCAGCCGTTGTTGTTAGACTTACAGAGAGAAGAGATAGCTTTGGTGGTTCCAGGGACCATTGCTCGTTTTTCAGCGTTGGTTATTCGAGCTACATTGACGGACAGGATCCGTAGAGAGCAGGCCATTGATGTTCAGTTGATAGAGATGAGAGCTAGAGTAGAGGAGAGAGGTAATTCAGAGTTTGGGATGAATGGAGATGGTTTGGTGACTTTCAGAGGCCGTATTTGCGTTCCTACTGGTGATGATATTCGGCGAGACGTCTTGACAGAGGCACATACCGCGCCATACTCGATACATCCAGGCAGCACCAAGATGTATCAGGATCTTCGTAGGCTCTATTGGTGGCCAGGTATGAAGAAAGATATTGCCATGTTTATTTCTCAGTGCCTAACTTGTCAGCAGGTGAAGATCGAGCACCAGAGACCTGCTGGGACATTGTTGTCATTGCCGATTCCTCAATGGAAATGGGAGCACATTACGATGGACTTCGTAACTGGTCTTCCCAGAACACAGAAATGTTTTAACTCTATTTGGGTTATTGTTGATCGGTTGACCAAGTTAGCGCACTTTCTTCCAGTCAAGACGACGTATTCCATGAACCAGTATGCCGAAGTGTATATAGCAGAGATTGTTAGACTTCATGGTGTTCCTGTGTCGATCATGTCTGATCGTGACCCTAGATTTACTTCAGAGTTTTGGAAGAGTTTGCACAGAGCTATGGGTTCACGGTTAGCATTTAGTACAGCATATCATCCCCAGAGTGACGGTCAATCAGAGAGAGTTATTCAGATTCTAGAGGATATGCTCAGAGCTTGTACTATCGATTATCCTGGTAGTTGGGATTCCAAATTGCCTCTTGTTGAGTTCACGTACAATAACAGTTACCAAGAGACGATTGGCATGGCACCGTATGAAGCACTTTATGGCAGAAAGTTTAGATCTCCTTTGTATTGGGATGAGATTGGTGAGAGGAAGATGTTGGGTCCAGAGTTGGTCCAACAGACAGCTGATGTTGTTGCGGTTATTCGGGAGAGGATGAAGACAGCGCAGTCGAGACAGAAGAGTTATGCTGATGTGCCTCGTAGGCCGTTGCAGTTGGCGACCATGTGTTCTTGAAGATTGCACCTCTTAAGGGTGTGATGCGGTTTGGCAAGAAGGGAAAGTTGAGTCCGAGATTTATTGGCCCATTTGAGATCTTGGATAGAGTTGGTGATCGAGCTTACAGGTTATCTCTACCACCAGATCTTGACAGAGTTCACAATGTTTTTCATGTGTCAATGCTCAGGAAATATATTGCGAATCCTTCCCATGTTCTTCACCACGAGCCATTGGATTTGACGCCGAATTTTACTTACCAAGAGATTCCGGTCCAGATTCTGGATCGCAAAGTTAAAGTATAGAGAAACAAAGCGATCGGCATTGTTAAAGTCCTTTGGAGGAATCATTTGATTGAAGAGGCCACGTGGGAACCTGATGTGAATCTTTGTACGACGAATAGCAAACACGATTAAAATCGAATCGCGCCCTCAATTCAATAACGAACAAAGAATCGTTGTTGTCCCGATCTTTTGAATCAAGTGTGTGTGTTGTGATTTTCACCTCTAAACTATGAAAAGTCTAGTAAGAAATAATCACGAGATAAACAACCGAGATTATAACGAACCTTCGAAGAACAAGTCGACGACAATCCGCACAAGCACGATCGACAAACGCCACAAAGTTAAAAACTTTGATAAGTTTGATTTTTGTTTGACAAAGCAAAAGCTTTAATTGTTTGAGAGAAAACTCAAGAACAATGATAAAATATCAATAATAATCTGAATTGTGTGTAAAATTTCGTCCAAAACATATTTATATGTCAAAAAGATATCAAAAATCTAGTCTCCAAAATAATTAAAACTCTAGAAAGGAAAATATTCTCGCGCAGCCGTCTCAGACACGAACCCCGTGTAGACATCCGTGTACGGGTCCATATACTCTAGGGAAATCACCTTCAGCTGGAAACAAGGGGCACGGACCCCGTGTCCACCTCCGTGTAAGGGTCCGTGTACACTCGGTCTTCGCAAATGTCAAAGGACACTGACCCCGTGTGCTGGTCCGTGCTCGGGTCCGTGTAGACTCTTGAATTCTTCATCCTCGGCTGTAAAGAACACGGACCCCGTGTGCAGGTCCGTGTACACGTCCGTTTAGTCTCGGCCATCTCCAACAATGCTTGAATGATATTCCTTTGGCCTCCCGACGTACTCCCATGCATCACGACCCCTTCGGCACTTTGCTCCTTGCACGTAAGCCCTCCTCGCCTGCTCATAAACCCATTAACGGCTACCATGATCGCATCATCCTCCCCTTCTTGAAAAGGATTTGTCCTCAAATCTTTGCTACCTACACAAAAATGAAGCAATTTAGTAATAACAAGGATTATACGACCAACATGCTTACCTTTAAACTCAAGTCGATAGGTGCTATCGCCCACGTGCTCCATCAACGATTTGAACTCCAACTCCAAGGTCGACTTCACTTTCAATTCACCAACCTCAACATATACCAAATAGTAAAAGACGACAAATGATAAAATATGATTAAGTATCACAAATATCAGATTCCTCCCCTTCTTAGACCTAGTTAACACAAAAATAAGATCCATACACGTGTACATCCACAGTTCACTAGGAATAAACTTTATCTCATGCAATGAATATAGAATGAAGAATTTATTTTCTTTAAACATATATCCATCATGAATGGAGGAATTATCATATTCTGTGATGGACCTTTCAAAATCACCACCAACCAAATATGACTCATCATGAACGAAACAATTATCATTCCCAACCATCAATCTCTCAAAACCTTCCCGAACCAAATATAAATCATGCAAATAGGACACATTAAATGTACTACCCATGTATTCATTTAACTCATCACATGAATTTAATTTTAATGCATACAAGTCATTGCCATGACAAAGTGTCAATTGGACAATCTTTGAACACTCAAAATCAATAACATTTGAATCTAATTCATGCAATATATCTCCATTCTCAATTCTATGACACTTAGGCAACAAGATTAAATCACATTCATATCTTCTAAACATCACATTTTAAACTTGTTCCCATAATTCTTGAAAACAAAACAACAATAAATTAAGGTAAGGAAGAAAATCATACCTCCCATATGTTGCGTTGACAGCTAACCTTACCTCATCGCATGGCTCTTGAATCCATATGGTTCATCCCATTGCATCCTCACACCATCAACACTTGCTAGCCTCCCCATCATGACATCACCGTAATCCTGCAAAGAAGAAGTAACAATGCACGGGATTGAACCGGCTATATCATCATGATGAGAATAAACCACTTTGTACAAAGGTACATGAAAGGGTTTATGCAAGAATAAACATCTCTCCAGCTCACGCCTTTGGGCCATAAAATTCTTTTTATTTTTCTTTTCTTTGGCCTCTTTTTCTTGTTCTTTTTCTTTTATCTCATTCTTTTCTTCTCTTTTTATTTCTATGGTCATCTCACTCTTTTGTTCACTCTTTTTTTCGACCATATCTTTTTCTTTTTCTAAGGCCATCTCACTTTTTTGAACACTCTTTCTTTCGGCCTCACCTCTCTTCTTTTTTTTCAATTGGTCCTCCAACACTTGCTTTGGGGACAAAGGAAGTAAAACAATGGAATCCTTCTTCAACATAAATGAATACTTATTCTTGTACCCATAATGTGTCACCCGTCTATCATATTGCCACGGCCTACCCAACACAAGATATGACAAGCATGCATGGGCACCACATCACACAAAACCTCATCCACATACTTCCCAATAGAAAAAGTCACCAACACTTGTTTGTTCACCTTCACCTCCGCACAATCATTCAACCATTGAAGCCTATATGGTTGAGGATGCTTCAATGTAGGTAGACTTAATTTCTCGACCATCTCACTACTAGCCACATTAGTACAACTCCCCCCATCTATGATTAAATTGCAAACCCTTTGATTCACAAAGCACCTAGTATGGAACAAGTTCTCTCTTTGGTTAGTCTCCTCCTCCTTGACTTGGGCACTTTAGCTTGCCATAAGCTTACTTTTGACCAACATTAAAATATCACTCATAGTTGAGAACATGAAAGAAAATATATTGGAACTTAGAACTTTGATACACACTCACACTATATTTTACAATGAGATGGAATGATTCTCAAACTAGCACAAGGCCTCTATTTATAGGCCAAATGAGAGAAAGGGTCAAAATTTTTATTAATGTCATGTAGTTGCAATAGTATTTTTTGTCTCCTCCAAGTTCAATTCCATGTCCCTTCTTTCAATGCTTTGTTCCACAACTTTAATCACCGAATTTGACTCTGCTCAAAACGGTAAACATGTGGGAAATTGTCTGTATATGAATTTGGCTACTTGGTTCACCTCATTTGGTTAAATATTGAAATAGTTATGATTTTTTTACTATATGCTGGTCATAGTAAAAGTAAATTTGTCCTCCTTTTGATATTTGCACAATTTGATCATCTTAATGAACTTTTTAGGCAATCATGTCTTCTGCAAAGTTGTAGATAATTTCTCAAGGATTCTAAACATGTTTGAGTCACCTCCATTTGAATTTTCTAGCTTGAGTTATCATTATTTTACCAACACGTAGAAAACTGAAAATAAAACATATTTAGTAAGACAATTAAATATAAACAAACAATACTAAAATAACATAATTTTATAATTTTAATGAAACTTAAATTTTAAAATACAGGTTTTAACATATAATAAATTATTAATTTTAAGTTTCATCAATAGGTAATTTCACATATTTCGTGTTTTTCGTATTTTCTACACACTATAGGCTTAGTAGAGGTGCTCGGTTTTCTTGTTGAAAAACTATTTTGAAACTTCCGTTGCGCATTAGGGCACCTTAATCGATCCTCTTTCAAGTGGTATCAGAGCTAAGGATACTATTTTTGTAGCATTTACATAATATTGTATTAAGGACGATTTCTAACAGCATGAGAAGAATTTTTGCAACAAAATCAAGGCCGGTTTTTGGGGATTTTGGGGCAGCTAGTTGCTGCCCCTTTCGGGCAGCTCGGGCTACCCGTGGGGCTGCCCGTTTCGGGAAGCAAGGGCAGCCCCTCGGGCTGCCCGAACAGCCCCTTATGTTTTAATAAAAAAAAATTTTTGTTGGCTGGAATCCGGCGACAGAGCTCCGGCGACGGAGCTCCGGCAACGGCGATGACAACTAGGGTTTCCAAAAGTGTTTTGGAATATCAAAGTGTCATGGGCCTTGAAGTTGTTGTGCCATTAGATGGCTAACATGTTTGTGAAATTTAAATAGGCCAAAATGTTTTTGGTGAAAAATGATTTTTTGGGCCCTTAAGTTTAAATTTACAAAAGTCGCAAATATTTTCTCATGAAATAAATAATTTAAGTTGGACTTTAATTATTTATAGTAAATCTTGATTTACAAGAAATTCGGTTATAAATAAATTAATTAGAAAGTAGACAAAGGTGTTTATATACTTTGTTAATTTAGTTTATAATCGTGGCGGTTAGTGATTGGATCAAGATATATAATATTAAATCAATTAATTATTGTGATAATTAATTGATGGTGTATGATATGTGATATTATGCATGAAGGATAATCAAAAGCTCAAGCCCAATTTGCTAGGTGTATGCTAGGATATTTTGTGTTGAATGATTGTAATAATTATCAAATTTAAAGTGGGCTTGGTTTATGGCCCGTTCCCACCCCATGAGATGTATCCCTATTTGCCATGGATATTTATTTGTAAATATTAAAATAGTGGAAGATGGAGGCCTTGATGATTATGAAGATCGAAGACATGTAAATATTGGAAGCTTATGTAATAGTTGCATTTGTATCCCTTGCATTTCCCTAGGATTGGACCTAGGCCCGTGCTTAGCTCACACGAGCCATTAGTTTTGGGGCGATTGATCATCCTTGTTTTGTTTACTGTTTATAATATATGCATGATATGTTATAAATAATGAGTATGTGCGTTATTATTATGATAATAACAAAGTTGCATGAATCCGGCAAACATACGATCAAACATGGCGAGCTTTTAAATAAAATTAATGATGAGACCTTTCAAATTTAAAAACCCTCATTTTGAATAAGATTCAAAATTAATATCAAGCTTGAAAAGGGGAATTATAAAGTTTTTTATAATTTCCATGTCTTCCATCGACAATGGGTGCATGATGAACGCTACCCGTGCTCGGGGCTCGGCTCATATTATTGGGGGGGCCCTGGGTGCCGGAAAGCTGTGACATCCATTGACATGGTGATGTGAACTACGTGGAACCCCCATGATTTCGGCTCATATTATTGAGGGAACTCATGGCGACCATCCATTAAGGTTCAACATCGATGGGTAAGGCTTGACACGTAAAGATGAACGACGTCATATTATTGGATCCTAATCAAACGTGAGACAAAAGTTTACGTAGAGGGTTGCATGGAGATGCAATTGGAAACTACCTTTTAGGAATTGTGATTTGCTGATAAAGAAAAGAAAATTAATTTGAAGGCCCAAGAGATTGAAAAGAGTGAAGATGAGGGTTGTTTAATTTTGTATAAATCTCTCCAAGTACCTATGTACAAAGATGAGATTTACATATCTAGTGATGATATATCCGGTTCAATCCCGAGCAGTATTAATTCTTCTTTGCAGGACTTTGCGCCCTCATGATGAGGGGAAGAGCAAGTGTTGATGATTTTGGAAAGCCCGATCCATATGAATGTGGAACTAATAAAGGTCAGGTAAGGTTAGTTGCCAACGCAACAATCATGAGGTATAATTTTCGTTCTTATCTTATTTCATTGTTGTGTTGTGTTCAAGAGTTTGGTGAGAGAGTTGAGAGTGGGATGTCTAAATGGTCTAACAGTGAATTAACTTTGTCCCTAGGAGCCATAGATTTGAGAATGATGACATATTGAATAGATCAAATTTAAATGTTAGTGATTGTGATTTGTCAAAAGTTGTCAAATTGATGAGTCTTTGTTGTGACAATGGGTTGTATGCATTATGCTCAAATCTTTGTGATGTATTAAATGTTTACATGGGTAATGCATCTAGTGTGTCCTATTTGCATGATTCATGTTTGTTTAATGATGGCATTGGAAAAAGCATGAATGAATATAAGAATTTTTATGTGCATAATGAATACCATTTTAAAGAGAATAAATTCTTCATTCAATTTTCGTTGCATGAGTTACTTGCTAAGGAGGCATATTGTAGTGGTTTAATTGCTGATAAAATGCCTGATTATATGTGTTGGTTGCATATGAAACGAAATGTTGAGTGTGATTGTGATACACGGGTTGCATACGGGAGAATGACATGTCGAGTGTATTCATATGTCGTGCATCATTTATATCTTATTCCTAGTTAACTATGGTCATACACGTGTGTGGATATCATTTGTGTGTTAACTAGGCCTAAGAAGGGGAGGAATTTAATTTTTATAATGCTTAATGATATATTCTCCTTATCAATTCATGTCACTTATTACTTGATGATTGGTGTAATTAATGATTACATGGAGAGGGCAGCCATGGAGCTGGGATTCCAAACAGTGATGGGGCATGCGATGGATGGCACTTACAAACTTTAGCTTAGAGGTAAGCATGTTGATAATATCATCCTTGTTATTACTAACTTGCTTCGTTTTTGTGCAGGGGGGCAAGATTTGAGGACAAATCTTTTTGAAGAAGGGTAGTATGATATGAATCTGGCCGGGCATGAAGTGCTAATGACCGGGCATGACGTGCTAATGGTTGGAAAGAAATTCAAAGAGGCACTACAAGGAGGGATGATCAAGGAAGAAGGGCTCGTGATGCATGGGAGTATGTTTGGAGATCAAAAGAACATTATTCAAGCATCATTTTTGCCGACCGAGGCTACACGGACCTGTACACGGGGTCCGTGCCCATCACAATCGAGAATGAAGAAAACCGAGCCTACACGGACCCATGCACGGACCTGTACATGGGGTCCGTGTCTTTTGTTTGCTGGAGAATATTTTTGGCCGAGTGTACACGGACCCTCATCCGGAGGCCTACACGAGGTCCGTGCCCTTTAGTTTTAGGCGAGAATATTTTTTCCTAAATTAGAGTTTTAGTTATTTTGGTAACTAGATTTGATATCTTTGAGATTTGTGAACAATATATACTCGAAAATATATCATTGTAAAAAAACTTTTGTTCATTATTAATTGAGTTTTATATAAAACTTTCTTTGAGAATTCTCTCAAAAACAAGCTTAAGTTTCGTTATAACTTTTGCGTCGTATCAAATCAAACTTATCAAAAGATTTATCTTTTGTGGCATTTGTCAATCGAATATCACGAGGGTTGCCAAGGACGAGTTCTTTGGAGGTTCTCTTGAACGAGATTGTTTCTATCGTTGATTAATTGTTGCTAGACCGCGTGATCTAGAGGCGATTATCACACCTATCAATTACTTGTTTCAAAGATCGGGACAAATCAAAGATCTCATGGGCGGGATCGTATCAATATTATTTCTATCATCCCCAAGAAACAAAGGTGTTTGTTTCTAGGAATGCAACCTTTTTGGAAAATGAATTTCTATTGGATAGAAAAGGGGAGATGATAGAACTCGAAGAGGTTCGAGAGACACCCACAATTATAGAACCCACACCCGAAGAGCCAAGAGAGGAGATACAAGCTCCTAGAAGATCCGAGAGAGTCTCGAGACCATTTATGAGGTTTGGTCTGCTTCTTGATGAGGGCCATGATGAGCCTAACCATGGATGTGATCCAAGGACCTTCAAGGAAGCGTTATCTGATGCCGATTCATCCAAGTGGCTTGAAGCAATGGAATCTGAGATGAATTCCATGCATTCGAACCAAGTGTGGAATCTCGTGGATCCACCTGAGGAAATTGTTCCCATAGGGTGTAAATGGATTTACAAGAGGAAACTTGGGGCGGATGGGAAGATATTGAACTTCAAGGCGCGATTGGTAGCAAAAGGATATACTCAAAGACAAGGAGTTGACTTTGAGGAAACCTTTTCTCCAGTTGCAATGTTCAAGTCCATAAGGATATTGCTAGCCATAGTTGCATGGTATGACTAGGAGATATGGCAGATGGATGTCAAGACAGCCTTTCTTAATAGGGATATTAAGGAAGAGATTTACATGTCTCAACCTGAAGGGTTTACATCTGTCGGAAGTGAGCATATGGTATGCAAACTTCAGAGATCTATTTATGGTCTAAAGCAGGCATCTAGGAGTTGGAACCTTAGATTCGATAGTACAATCAAAGAGTTTGGTTTTACTAAGAATCTTGAGGAACCCTGTGTGTATAAGAAGGTCAGTGGGAGTGCTGTAACATTCCTGATGCTTTATGTTGATGACATTCTACTCATTGGGAATGATGTAGGAATGTTGCAATCAACTAAGATATGGTTAGGGAGTAAGTTCTCGATGCAGGACTTGGGTGAAGCATCTTTTGTATTGGGAACACAGATCTATAGAGATAGATCAAGAAGATTGCTTGGTCTCACCCATTCCACATACATTGATACCATCGTGAAGAGGTTCTCGATGGATGAGTCCAATAGAGGACATCTACCAATGTGTCATGGCGTGTCCCTATCCAAGTCTATGTCTCCCAAGACTGGTGCAGAGATAGAGGCGATGACACGCATTCCATATGCATCTGCGATTGGTAGCATCATATATGTGATGATATCTACACGTCCTGACGTGGCTTTTGCACTAAGTGTAGTGAGTAGATATTAATCGAACCCTGGTCTTTCACATTGGAAAGCTGTGAAAGACATCCTCAAGTATTTGAGAAGGACCAATAAATTGTTCTTGGTCTATGGGGGTGGAGAACTGAAATTGGAAGGCTATACCTACTCTAGCTTCCAAAGCGATATCGATGACTCGAAGTCAACCTCTGGGTTCGTATTAATGCTTAATGGTGCTGCTGTCTCTTGGAAGAGTTCCAAGCAAGACAGTACTGCGGATTCCACCACTGAGGCCGAATACATTGCTGCATCGGATGCAGCAAAGGGAGGCTGTTTGGATAAGCAATTTTGTCCAAGAGTTGGGCGTCATTCCTAATGGAGTTGCTACTGTCCCGGTGTTTTGTGACAACACGGGAGCTATTGCTCAAGCAAAAGGAGCCGAGGTCTTATCAGAAGTCCAAACATGTATTGAGAAAGTACCACATCCTCCGAGAGATTGTGGAAAGTGGAGATGTCTCGATTGACAAAGTCAGCTCCGCAGATAATGTTGCTGATCCACTAACTAAGCCTTTACCTGGACCATTATTCGAGAAGCATCGCGAATCGATGGGTTTGAAGCATATGGGTAGTCTGTTCTAGTGCAAGTGGGAGATTGTTAGAGTAGGTGCCCGTCGAGCCAAGTGTTGGCCGAGTGTTCACAATGAAACTCTATGTATAAACGATCTTTATTTTAATAATATTTGAAATTATTGTTTTGACACTTCTTTATCTGTATACCCATGCTAGTTGCATAGATAAAGTCCTTGAATATACAAATAGTAGAAAGAATATCAGATGCTCATATAATGAGTATCATGAAACTCATATTTGGAATACTGTATATTCTAAACAGTTCCTAGTCGATTCAGACGCCGCTAAGAAGGATATAGACCGCTTGAGTTCGAGACTAGTATCTGCGATGTGAGTACCATGTTTCATTGGTAGGGGACATTGTGATGTCCGACCATGCAGATAGGTGCTCCTGGTAGAGTGCACTGAACAACCCTCCATATAGGACTTTCCAAGTGGTTCTCACTTATCGAGTGGAAACGTCCTAGTTTATGGTTGTACACCATTATTCCTTATGACCCGGGACAACATTGAGACCTTATGTGTGGAGGGCCTAAAACTCCTTTCTTGAAAATTTGCGGAAAATTAAAAATTTTCTTTTTAAAAGAACTTAAATGGCCTCATTCATAAAATCACTGGTGAATCAAGTTCAATATTTCAAAATATTGCAGCGGAAGAAAATTAAAGTTTTGCCAACAACAACGATTTAAAATAAATATCCAACGACTGATAAAATTGTTTGCGAAGAAAATAACAACTGCTGCTCTGAGGTCCTCGGGTGCCACTACTGCCGACCCAAGCTGGCTCACTGGTCCCCGCCCTCGGCCCTGGCCTCATCAGTACCTACAACAATCAAGTCTAGTGAGCCTAAAGACTCAGCATGCATATATCACAGGTAACGAGTAAAAATCTGAATTTAAAATATGCATGAGTTAACATATCCTGTCCTGAGGCATACTGAAAATAATCTGTACTGAGCAATTATAATACGTGCATAATTGAACTGAAAAATCACTGTAAAAATATTTGCTCCTTGGAGCCTGTACTGAAATAACTGGTAAAATTTTCTGTTGAGATTATGTTTTACGCCTGTGGCCACTGCACTAAGCTGAACTGATCGGTAACTGGCTACCGGGGAGGCTGAAACTGAACTGAGCTGGCCGGTCACTGGCGACCGGGTGGTACCATACTGAACTGATCGGTCACTGGCGACCGTATAAAATAACACTCCCACATGGTGAATGAACCACAAGCCATATCGCATAAATCTCAAAAATAATCATTTTCTATTTAATGCACGTAAAATAATTAACTGGCGTAATGAAAATGTCCCGTAATTTTACCAACTGGATTGGATTGGATCGTTCCCAGGCTCGCTGCAACCTAACTGTGCCATGAAAAATATGCAATAGCTTAAACTTGACCAACTATGCAATTTACGTTCAAAAGATGCGACTATGACGCCTAATGACTTCGTATTTAATCATGACTCCGAGCCAACTTGAACCGACACTGAACCGACGTATAGTCATGATTAAAATACGCTGAAAAATCATAAAATAACGTTCCTAAAATGATAGGGTCGAAATCTAGGTGAAATGGAGGCCAAAACACGAAACGCTCTTTCGAGAGTCAATTTGGCACATTGCACCGTAAATTCTCGTACGACCTCAAAAATGATCCAAATGACAAACGGTCAAAAACATGACCTTCCTAACTCAATGAGGCACTGTCCAGTTCAAGGCCATGGGCTAAAATCCAACCAAGAACTCAAACGACGCTTCTGAACAGCAGCATACTTGCTGTCAAAAAAATACAGCAGCTGCGCACTACAAGACTTGCATTGGTTTCGAGACTATCGGCCATTAGGGGCGTGAACCACCGACCAGGGACTCTTACCAACATCCCAAAGAATGATTTGAACCATGTCTAAGGGCCCTAGGCCAGCCACAATCCGCATCACACCAAATCTTAACCGAAGGGTCCAACCGAGAGCAACGTGCATGCGTGTGTAGTGTTTATGCTATGATCGATGTCTTGCGTCGTTCCAGTGGCCATTTGATTGACCATGGCACGATCTAGACATCTAGGAGCATGATATGAACCGTGGCTAAGGGCCATAGGCCAACCAAGATCCATACCAAGCAACAAAAGAACGAAATCAAAAGCTGAACAAATGAAGAAGCCGAATGGGGAAAGGGGCTGTTTTCACGTTTTGATTAAAAACCGAGGGGCCATGGACCAAGCCACCAAAAGGGCAACTTAGTCACAACTTAGACATGCTAGGGAAGTGATCCAACCATGGCTATAGGCCCTTGGGGCAGCCAAGATCAGATCCTTCCTCCTTGACATCCAAACTGAATTTTCGAATCACATTTCTGCACCTATGGGGAACTTGCTGTCATTTCGGTTTTTCAGCAAGCATGGGGCTGGTTTGGATGGACCAAAATGGTCCTAATGCATCCTACTACATGTATACAAGCTGCCTTGGGAGCTTGGAGTCGATCCAATACCTGAAACTCACAAACCAAAAGAAATCGTGAAGCTTGCCATGAAGAGCCGAAATTCTGCATGTGTGTTCCAAAATATTTTGACATGTATCTCGGTTTTTGCTTGCTAAAACATGATCATGTACTGAAAAATAAATGATAATATGACTTGATTGAGGTTTGAAAGAAATCTAGACATGCCTGGTTTCGTTTTGAAAGAAAACGAACGAAACAACGACGACGCGGCACGGAGGAGGTGGAGCGCTTCTTGTCTACCTTTCTTGAACTCGATTTTCTTGCCTTCCCTCTAGCTAAGACTCACGATTTTTCTACACTGAAAATGGATCTGAATGGTGCTGAATTCGGTGGTGAGGGAGGGAGAAAATGGTTGGGGAGTGAGATAAGATGGGTGCAAAATATAAGGAAGGATCAAGACCAAGTCCACTCCCTTTTGAATTTGAATTTTGAATTATGGTTTGATATCAAATGAGTTGGTGGATGCTTCTAGGAGGTGGTGGCCGAAATTTATCTTGATTCTAGGCTAGGATATGTCCATTTATTTAATTAAATTGTGCTCCCAAAAATCCTAGAATTATCCTACTAATTACATGCAAAGAATTGGTCAAAGTTGATGAGTTGGAAAATGAATCTTCTAGCACTAAGGGTGGCCGAAAAATGCATGATAAAATAAAGGGAAATGTTGATTATCTAGTCAACTAATAATCCTTGAAAGCCTTACTAATCCTTTAAATAATTTAGTGAGCTAACCCCTTAATTTAATAACTTAAATGAATTCATTTCTTAATCACTTCAAATAATTAAATTAAATCCTCAAACCTCCCTTTCTAACTTAAATGAACTTGGTTGCTAGCTAAATTAACTTCTGGAAATATTTCTCGAATCTTAAATTCTATCTCAAAACTCCAACTCCGGTCCGGCCTCACTGAAAATACTGAAATGCTAAAAATCAAACTACTGAACTGAAATAATAAATAATTAACTTCAAATAAATGCATTTAAAATAATCATGCAATGAAGTCAATTAAATTTAAAAATCTAGAATTATGCATGGCTTATACGTCTACTGATTTACGGGTTCTACATTATGTGCTAGCATTACACTTTGACTTGTTTACTGACTCTCATGGGGTCATCAGGTGGCAAGGTTGGGTGTTTTGTCGAAACATATAGGAGTCGATGCATTGTAGTCGGGGATTCACCGCTTATCTTCGGGTATGGATATCCTATGTGATCATGTGTATGTAGTTTGAAATATAAGATCAGAGTATGGTGGTAATTATGAAAGGGGTTTCATAGGTTACACCATCGATGCAACTACGACATGACACATGGTATCGATTCATTGACATCTCTCTATATACCAATGGTTGTCGAATCAATCGGGATATAAGAGTTGAAGGGACCGTACTGTACGCTAACCATAATAGAATGGTTCTTGCAGGCACTATCATTTGATACCTAGGGAATCATTTAAGCGATGCTGCTAGGCGTTTAAGATGATTGGTTGGGTACTATCAGACTTGAGTTCTGACGTTCTTATTATCAAGGAGTTGATAAGTAAGAATGGAGCAATTGGGGTATGCTCGTATAAGGATATGTTTAGTCCGAATCACATGGAGATGTGAACCCACGGCTAGTTGTATCATTGAACCATGGAGGGTCACACAAGTGCTAACTTTTTGGATCCCGTTGAGAAGTAAAATAGTTCAATGTGTTGAACGGCTTATAAAGGAGTTTATAAGCGTAAGGAAAAATAGAAGTATGACTTCTATGAGGGAAATGTAACTTTTAATTTGTGGAAGTGTTCCTAAATTAAAAGTTGGCCAAACAAATAATGTATTTGAAAATTGTGATTTTCATATACATTATTATGGACAAAATTAAATTAATTCAAGTGTTGAATTAATTAAACACTATTGGAACTAGTAGAGTCCAAGTAATTAAACTAATTCAAGTGTTGAATTAATTAAACAACATTGGGCCTTGTAGAGCCCAATTAGAAATAATTATTCAACTAGTGAGTTTGAGTAAAATCAAGTAAGATTTAATTGGTCTCAAACATTTCCGCGCATATGTGCCCAACTCTCTGGACCTCTCGCGCATGTGCGCGTATACAAGTCGCGCATGTGCGCCGAGTGTTCTGTCCCGCATCATGGGCTTCCGCACTACTCGCGCATATGCGCGCTTACGCTTCGCGCATATGCGCGAGACCTTCGGCTCTCGCATCAACAATCTTACATGCAAACTTTCAATTCGTGTCTCGATTAGCCCTTTCATAATCGTTTCGATTAAAATCAATAATCGTAATTTAACACGATATAAAATCTCGGGCATTTCATTTCTCCCCCCCAAGATACGATATCGTCCCCGAAATCACATACAATCAATCGTATCAATAAGAAGGTATATAGAAGAAGTTAAGTCAACCACTCACCTTAGTGACATAAAACTGGGAACCTCTGTCTCATATCAGACTCAGTTTCCCAAGTAGCTTTTTCAATGCCATGTTAACTCCACCAAACTTTCACAAGTGGAATAATCTTCGTTCTGAGCTGCTTTTCCTTCCGATCAAAAATCTGAATCGGCTTTTCGCAATAACTCAATGCCTCATACAACTCGGCCTCATTTGGTTGGATGACATGTGAAACATTAGACAGGTATTTTCGCAAGAACAGACATGAAAAACGTCCTGTATCCCATATAATGAAGGCGATTACAGCGAGTCGATAGGCATGATCTCCTATCTTCTCAAAATCTTGTACGGCCCAATATATCATGGAGATAGTTTCCCTTTCTTGCCAAATCTGACAACCCTCTGAAAGGTGAACAACTCCTCGGAAAGGTGATATTTCAAAAATACTCGGTCACCAGCCTCAAATACCAACGGTCGTTGTCGGACATTGGCATAATTCGCTTGTTTGTCTTGGGCTGCCTTCATTCTCTTTTGAATTAGCTTCACTTTTTCAATCATATCTCTAGTCATATCAGGTCCAGTCTCAGGAACCTCAGAGATATCATCCTATTAAAGAGGGGATCGACACCTCTTTCCGTACAACGCTTCAAAAGAAATCATTTCAATACTCGTCTGATAGCTGTGGTTGTACGATAATTCATAAATGACAATAAATCATGTCAACTAGTGCTAAAATCCAGCACTACAGTTCTTGGATATTCTCCAGTATCCGGATAGTTTGCTCCGACTATCCGTCAATCTATAGACAGTAGGTAAAGGAGTTTATAATATATTCTGCCAAAAATACAAAATCAACCAAAAATCATGGTATGATATAGTCAATTTTGGCATTCAATGCAATCTAATCACTCTTCTGACATAACTCTTGATCGTCTGATCTTATCTGTACATCATCCTGTACACCTAATATATGCAGATTCAAGCATTCTATCAACATCTTTTCAGCTATCAAAATGCATACCGCATAGATTATTGCACACTGTCTGGCAATATTTATCATTTTAAATTCAGAACATCTGGAACAACAGATTGGTTATTCATATACAATACAGTATTACTTACCTGATGCAAACACGGATTCAAAACAACAGCAAGCTTCAATCAGATTCAAAACATCACTCATCGGTATTGATCTGCTAAACTCATAAACAGCAAATGTTTGACACTGATATCCACCTCGGCCAAATAATTCCGGTTTAATTCTGCTAAATTAAACAGATACATCATCTTCAGATATAACACACCCTGAATGCAATCTGTCTCAATCAGGATTCACCATTTCACAATTTCTGATATCAAGTCAAGGTTAAAATCAATCTCTCTGACTGAAATCAGATCTGAAGTCTCATCGGGGAAGAAAAACATCTATAACTTTCATATCATTGGTAAATCAGTCAATGATAGACTCAACTTCAGTAAATCAACTGAATACATAAGGAGTCTCTCTGCTCCTTTCTGTAACAATCGAGTTATAGATAGTACGGATTATCAAAGGAATTCTCAATTTAGAATCCTTATCGTACAATATTCATTCTTTGGCCATCTCAGGTCCGATTCTCACCATCTTCTGGAACTAATCTAGGGTAGCTCTGTACTGGGTCGGCATATCAATATCAGTAATGCAGTCCCAAAATCAGACAACACTAGTACAATACCAGCTACTAGATAATCTAACTCAATCTCATTCTCATTCTATTGTAGTATATGATATTCTACAGAATTCACTGCTATAAAAACTCTCCCCAACCGGTAAAGAGATATACTACAGTAGATAAAACCTCAACGGGTAATGCATGACTCAATGCAAATCGTTCAAAAATAAACGTATGGGAAGCATCCGTATTCATCAATACAAAAGCAGGATAACTACAAAAAGAACAGTTACCTGCAACATCATCATCTGGTGCTTCCTGAGCCTGCTCCTCAGTCAAAGCAAATACTCTGGCCTGCTGTCTAGGAGGCTGGCCAACTGTCTGGCTTCCTCCTGGCCTCTGCTGTGACTGAGATGGTGCTGGCTGAAATGAATGAACAGCAACTGATCGTCTACTCCACTGTGCCGCTGATCCAGATGATTCAGCTCTCTGGGATCCTTGAGAACCCTTCTGTGGACACACTCTGGCAAAATGTCCCGGTTGTTTGCAGAAGTGGCAGCTACCAAGTACTCCTTGGGATTGCTCAGTGGAATGTCTCCCTCCAACAATTTCCGCAGTAAGCTCCGGTATAACTCTGTTTGGAACCACTGGAGCTAGAAGAACTGCCGCCAGACTTCTTAAACTGCTTTCCTCTAGCCTTCAGAAAATCTTTCTTTCCACCTCTGCTACTATCACTCTCAAATCGGGGAGGTGGTTGCTGTGGTCTCGATACTGGAGGAACAAATGTAGCTCCTCTCTGCCTTATCAGGCCCGCTTCAGCGCCTTTTGCTCTATTCATGGCATCAGCAAAGTTATTCGGTCGCCCTGTGTTCACCAATGTAAATATATCGGGATTCAAGCCATTGATGAACTGATTAGCAACGGCTTCGTCATTTCCAGCCACATGTGGAGCAAACTTCTACAGGGTAGAGAACTTGGTCACATATTCTTCAATGTTCAGCTGACCCTGTTTCAAATTGGCAAACTCCGCCCCCTTGTCTTTCCTGTACGACACTGGGAAAAATCTTTGATAAAACTCAGTTTTAAATACATCCCAAGTAATAGACGTACCTCGATGCTCCAAGGCCCTCTTCATCGTAATCCACCTGTTCTTTGCAACATCAAGCAAATGATGCCCAATCAATTTAATTCGGCGCTCATCACTATAATCCAGTGAATCAAACACCATCTCAATTTTATCTAACCAACATTCACAGTCAACTGATGTCTCAGTACCCTTCAGTGTCGGTGGTTTGAACGACTGAAACCTTTTCAATAATGTCTCCATTGGAGTGGCTGTAACATCCATTGGAGGATTCGATGTGCTACCCTGTTCTGGTATTCTTCGAGGAGGCATATCTGAATATTAAAAGGATTAGTAACCCAATCCAACAAACCTGTTTCAATTCAGTTCCTCCTTCGATCATCTTACTGCTGATCGAGAATCGGTTCAAATTCGTTTCCAACAATACATATTACAAAATAAATTCAGATGAGTCAAGTAACACATGTATTATATAAAGCAGTAAAGCATATTAGCAATCACAAGCAAAGAAAGAAAACTCAATCTACCCTCCTCACTAGCTTCTATCTCAGTCTAAATGATCTATCGCTCTGATACCACCTGTTGTGGGGACCCGAACTTAATTCAGTTTTTAATCACTTTCTGGGAATAATTAATCAATTAAAATAAACATGGTCTAAATTTTTTTTTTTAAATACGAGAGTACGCAGCATATGAAGTAAGTCCTATCTCATTTACAAGATCACTATTCAGATCTAAGTACAAGTCCTGTAGAATCATAAATCATAATAACTACTGTCTCTTCACTACATCTTAGGTGATATAACAGATATACTCCTAAGTCCGGATCTCCACTCTAATCACGATCTCTCTTCATCTCCTCAACCCTGAACCTGTCCCACCTGTTGTCATGCACACATACAAAACAAGACAACAGCCGGATAACTCTGGTGAGAATAAATCCCAGTATAAACAATGTAAACATGCAATTATATAAAAACGTATATAAACGCATATAACAGTTATCATTAACATGTAGCAAATCAACAAACATGAATGATATAAAACTGTAAATCAACTAGTCATCACAGACTCGACTCAAACAACGCGTCGTCTCAGACTCGACTCAACTCTAACCTAAGGATCCCAATGTCTGGATATTGATACTTATATCGAATCTCAGTCGATAGGAATGAATCAACCCTAAACGGCATCGATATAATTCATATATCCAGTGTCTGGGCGAAACAGCCGCAGAATTGACGAATCAGTCAAGAATTAAGCGAATCAGCCAATAACTAGACGAATCAGCCAGTAATTAAGCGAATCAGCCAAAGTTTAGACGAATCAGTTGATAACTAGACGAATCAGTCAATAACCAGACGAATCAGCCGGTGACTAGGCGAATCAGCCAATGACTAAACAATCCGTAGTCAATACATGCAGTGGCTATAAATCAATAGACTACAAACATCAATCTCATCAATTACAAATATCAATGCAATAAACTAGGTATGTGATTTAGGGAAACTCGAGTCAAACCTCACTCGAGTTGTGCAATCCCAACTCAACATTAATTTATACCTTTCTTTCTGATACTCTGACTCTGTCGAAGTCTCGAACTCAAAGCCTGTCAATACTCAATCTGACAATAACAATATTGAGGGTACGGCATCAGTACACCACTCAATCAATACTGGATATAATCAGAATTAAATCAAATTCTGTTTCAACAATATAATGTCATAATTTCAATATATCCAGCACTACCATATCAGTCAGATATCAATTCCACACCTCATAATCGATAACAATTCAGTTCTGATATCAAATCGACTCCAAAACTACTCCGAAAATCATAACAATTTCATATGGTATCTGTTCTCCAGTCCGGTTTCGATTATACGATGTCTAACATGACAAGAACATCATATATGAATCATATCAGATTTTGACAATACCATAATTTCAAATCATATCAAAACGTAGCAAAACTTACGTCTGGTTGTAGCCTACGTCGATAGGAACTCAATACCGAAGTCGGATTCAAAATCGGACGGCGGATTTCTCACAAACGGCGTAGAGATTTTTCGGAGCTTCTCTGAATCTTTCTGCTTTTTCCTCATTTTTGGAAGAGGAATGTTATATATATATATATATCTCTCTCGTGCATGCAGCAAGGCAAATGGCACATCCTTCACGCAACACGTCTCACGCATATGCGCGACATCAACCGGTGCATATGCGCGAGACCTTAAGTCTCGGCCCGTGTCTTCCCAACTGCTTGTGCATATGCGCGACACATTTCCGCGCATATGCGCCCAACTCTCTGGACCTCTCGCGCATGTGCGCGTATACAAGTCGCGCATATGCGCCCAACTCTCTGGACCTCTCGCGCATGTGCCGTATACAAGTCGCGCATGTGCGCCTAGTGTTCTGTCCCGCATCATGGGCTTCCGCACTACTCGCGCATATGCGCGCTTACTCTTCGCGCATATGCGCGAGACCTTCGGCTCTCGTATCAACAATCTTACATGCAAACTTTCAATTCGTGTCTCGATTAGCCCTTTCATAATCGTTTTGATTAAAATCAATAATCGTAATTTAACACGATATAAAATCTCGGGCATTACAGGTTCTTTGCAACTCTCTGCCATACTCGCGCATATGCGCGGGTCCATGTCGCGCATATGCGCGAGGTTCTCTGTCTACCTCGCTCATATGCGCCCGGCTGGGTCGCGCATATACTCGAGGTGCTCAGTCCTCGCACATAACATTCTTTCTCCGGTCTTCCCCGGTCCGATCCATTCCGTCTATAATCATATCAATTCATCAACAAATCATTTTAGATTAAAATAATCAAAATCTCGGGCATTACATTGATGCAGCGTGGTAAAGTGATTGCTTATGTTTCCCGTCAGCTGAAGGATTATTAAAAGAATTATCCGACTCACGATCTTGAGTTGGCAGCTGTGGTTTTCGCTTTGAAGATCTGGCGACATTATTTGCATGGAGTGAAGTGTGAGATTTTTTCATATCATAAAAGCCTTAAATATTTGTTTACTCAGAAGGAATTGAACATGCATCAGAGGAGATGGTTGGAACTTGGTAAGGATTATGATCGCACTATTAGTTATCACCTTGGGAAGGCGAATGTAGCGGTAGACACATTGAGTCGAAAGTCAGGAGTTGTATTGAATTCTATGATTCAAAAACCTTTATTGTTTGAATTACAAAGGAATGAGATCGCTTTGGTTGAGAAAGGTATGATAGCTCGACTTTCAGCTTTGGTGATTCGATCTACTTTGAATGACATGATTAAATATGGACAACAGAATGATAAGCGATTGCTGGAAATTAAATCTAAGGTTGAGCTGAAAGGAAATTCTGAGTTTGGATTAAAAAGTGATGGGTTGATGACCTTCAGAGGTCGAATTTTTGTTCCTACCAGCAATAATATTCGACGAGATGTTTTTATGGAGGCGCATACCGCACCATATTCGATACATTTAGGTAATAACAAGATGTATCAAGATCTTCGTCGACTCTTTTGGTGGCCAGGTATGAAGAAGGATATTGCGTTGTATATTTCTTAATGCCTAACATGTCAGCATGTTAAGAGTGAGCACCAAAGACCTGCAGGATTGTTGCAGTCATTGCCGATACCTCAGTGGAATGGGAACACATCACAATGGACTTTGTTGTCGGACTTCCAAGGACGCAGAAAGGTTATAATTCAATTTAGGTCATTGTTGATTGTTTATCCCAGTCATCATATTTCCTTCCTGTCAAGACAACTTATCCGATGAATCAATATGCTGAGCCTTATGTTCAAGAGATTGTTAGACTTCATGGTATACCAGTGTCAATTATTTTTTATCATGATCCAAGATTTACATCTGAATTTTGGAAGAGTTTGGATAGAGCTTTAGGTACAAAATTGGCCTTCAGCACAGCTTATCATCCTCAGAGTGACGGACAATCAGAACGAGTTAATCAGATTCTTGAGGACATGTTAAGGGCCTGCATTTATTATTTTCCTGGAACTTGGTATTTGAAGCTGCCTCTTGTGGAATTCACATATAATAACAGTTATCAGTCCTCTATTGGCATGGCACCCTATGAAGCTTTGTATGGGAGAAAGCGTCGATCACCTTTGTTTTGGGATGAATTAGGTGAAAGAAAGATGTTAAGACCAGAGTTGGTTCAACAAATGGTTGATGTTGTAGCATTGATTTGAGAAAGAATAAAAACTGCTCAGTTTCGATAGAAAAGCTATGCAGATGTTCGAAGAAGGCCTTTTGCATTCGAGGAAGGTGATCACGTGTTTGTTAAGATAGCTCCTCTCAAAGGAGTTATGAGATTTGGGATGTAGAGACCCGGACGTTAATTCATTTCTTCAATCTTCTTTAGGATTAAGTGGATTAATTAACTATATTGGGTCGAAATTATTATTTTTTTTAAGTTGAACGCTTCATAAACAAGTGTACAAACACAACAACAGTCGGATAACTCCGGTGAGAAACATATTTCCAGTATAAACAACGTATACATGAATTTTAGACAAACATATACAGAAGCATATAACATTTGTAAAACAATATGTATCATAATCTACTAAAACATAAAGCAATATCAAGCTTTAAATCAAACTCTTAAACTCTTAATCTTGACTCTACTCTTATCTAGGGATCCCGGTTTGAATAAGAACGTAACAAGTCTCCCACCTACTATTCCCAGCTAGATGGTGGTACGTTCTTATTCCCAGACATTGACCCTCTATATCGAATCTCTACAATAGGAGTCGATCTTCTCCTAAGCACATTGATATAAACCAAATGTCCAGTGACCTGGCACCTCTGCCAAAGACTCATAACACATGTTTTGCCATAACTCAATAGACTAAGCATATCAATCTCAAGAATTGCAAACACATCGAAGCAATAACAATACTATTAACGCAGGCTACAACTGGACGTAAGTTTTGTTACGTTTTGACATGTTCTGAAATTATGATGTTGTTGGAATTGAATACACGTCATATATTATGTTCTTGACATGTTAGAAATCATAGAATCGAAGTCAGATTAAGAAACGGACTGATTATGTAATTGTTATGATTTTTGGAATTGATTAATTGAGATTCGATATCAGATTTGTATTGTTATTGAAATTATGAGTTGCACCGATATTGATTATGAGTTCTTGTATTATATCTGTGGTGTTGGAATTGACAGGGTTATCGAGACTGTATTGTTATGCCGTCGAAACATCCGTAAATTGATATTGATCAGATTCAGTATTGGTTGAAATTGTATTGTGGTATCGTATGTCGATTGGCATTGATCCGATTATGTTTTGATTTGAGTATTGATCAGAACATGTTTTGAACTGAGTTATATGCTTTTATATTGTCTTTATGATTGCATGTATACATGATTTATATTGAGAATGTAATTCTCACCGGAGTTATCCGGCTGTTGTCTTGTTTGTATGTGTGCATGGCAACAGGTGGGATAGGATCAGGGTCAAGAAGAGAAAGAGGCTGGACTAGATAGCGTGGAGATCCGGGCTCGAAGCAACTTAGGATTCAGCACTGAGATATAGTTGAACCTAGTTGAATTCTTGTAGATAATACAAGATTTGTATATTTATGTTTAATATGTAATTTGAATTGAATTACATTACGTTTTCGCTTTGTATTTTAAAAAAAAATTTAGACCCTGTTTATTATAATTGTTTGAATCATTCCTAAAGACGATTAAGGAATTAATTAGCGTCCGGGTCCCCACACATTGGTAGGGGACATTGTGATTTCCGAGCATGCAGATAGGTGCACCTGGTAGAGTGCACTGAACAACCCTCCATAAAGGACTTTCCAAGTGGTTCTCACTTATCGAGTGGAAAAGTCCTAGTTTATGGTTGTACACCATTAGTCCTTATGACCCGGGACAACATTGAGACTCTATATGCTAGCATTGTACTTTGACTTGTTTACCGACTCATATGGGGTCATCAGGTGGCAAGGTTGGGTGCTTTGTCGAAACATATAGGAGTCGATGCATTGTACTCGGGGATTCACCGCTTAGCTTCGGGTATGGATATCCTATGTCTATGTAGTATGAAATCTCTGATCAGAGTATGGTGGTAATTAAGAAAGGGGTTTCATAGATTACACAATCGATGCAACTACGACATGACACATAGTATCAATTCATTGACAACTCTCGATATACCAATGGTTGTCAAATCGGTCGGGATATATGAGTTGAAGGGACCGTACTGTACGCTAACCATAATTGAATGGTTCTTGCTGGCACTATCATTTGATACCTAGGGAATCATGTAAGCGATGCTGCTAGGCGTTTAACATGATTGGTTGGGTACTATCAGACTTGAGTTCTGACATTCTTGTTATCAAGGAGTTGATAAGTAAAAATGGAGAAATTGGGGTATGCTCATATAAGGACATGTTTAGTCCGAATCACATGGAGATGTGAACCCACGGCTAGTTGTATCAATGAACCATTGAGGGCCACACAAGTACTAGCTTTCTAGATCCTGTTGAGAAGTAAAAATAGTTCAATGTGTTGAACGGCTTATAAAGGAGTTTATAAGCTTGAGGAAAAATAGAAGTATGACTTCTATGAGAGAAATGTAACTTTTAATTTATTAATGTGTTCCTAAATTAAAAGTTGGCCAAATAAATAATGTATTTGAAAATTGTGATTTTCATATACATTATTATGGACTAAATTAAATTAATTCAAGTGTTGAATTAATTAAACACTAGTGGGCCTAGTAGAGTCCAAATAATTAATTTAATTCAACTGTTGAATTAATTAAATAACATTGAGCCTTGTAGAATCCAATTAGAAATAATTATTAAACTAGTGGACTTGAGTAAAATCAAGTAAATTTTAAATGAACTCAAATATGTTTGGGACATTTAAATAAAAGTCCATGGGCTTTGTAAATGTTACAAGCCCACTTAAAAAGCATGCTAGGGAGGTGAAGAGTTGGGGATTACTTTTTATTAAAAAATTGCATGGCATGTAAAATGTTGTCTCTACTTTTTCAACACCCAAGAAAAAAAGTCTTCCCTTCCCTCCCACACACACTAGTTGGCCGAAAATCTCAAGAGGATTTCTTCTCATTTTTCTCTCCATTTTTGTTCTTCAATTGTTGAGGAATTCATATACTTCTCAAAGAAAAATCCTCCTATTTTTCTAGTGCAAAATATGAGGGGATCTACCTAGTTGGTGGTGGTCTTGATATCGAAGGAAGGACAAGGAGAGCTTGTAGATTTGTCTTGCCTTGAAGAGCCAAGTTGTTTACAACTTGGTTGGAGCCATTACATCAATCCTTGTGATTGATAGGTATAATTTCTCAACACCCTATGTATGACATTTTGTGTTTTGTATTTGCTACACACTAGTACATGGTGTTCGAATTTTTCAAGATTTTTCTTCTAATATTTTTCGGTTTTCATGAGATGAAAAACATTTTGAGCTTCCGTTGCGATTTCGAACACCTAAAATCGATCTCCTTTCAAGTGTAATCATGAGCTAAGGTTACTAGTTTTTGTAGCATATACATAATATTATATTGAGGTCGATTTCTAACCGCATGAGATGAAATTTTTGTAACAAAATCAAGGCAACTTTGTGGCATATTTCGGGCAGCAAGTTGCTGCCCATTTCGGGAAACGGGTAGCAAGGGCAGCCCGAGGGGCTGCCCGAACAGCCCCATCTTTTAAAATAAAAAAAAAATTGGCATGTTGGCCGGAATCCGGCGACGGAGCTCCGGCGACGGCGATGACGACTAGGATTTTCCAAAGGTGTTTTGAAATATCAAAGTGTCATGGGCCTTGAGTTGTTGGGTCATTGGATGGCTAACATATTTGTGAAATTTAAATGGGCCAAATTGGACCTTGCGTACCTACTGAGTAAAGGAGTTTCCCGTTTTCACTAGAGGGTAGTGAAAGATGTCAAAACAGTGGGAGTAAACATTTATAAAGTAAAAGTTCATACTTTTTATCTTACTAAATATTTTAAAATAGTCATTAACATTTATCTGTTATACTTTTCAGTACAATTTTTGACAATGTCTTCGATTCGCAATCCGGTATCTGCAATACTCGACAAACACGTATTAACCGGACCTAACTACCTCAATTGGCTAAGAAACCGAAAAATTGTCTTGAATTCGGAAAGGATAGCATATACACTGACTGAGTCGCCCCCTGTTGAGGCTCCGACTTACTGCACTCCTGAGGAATTGCAGACTTACAAGGAATGATGTGACCATGACTTGAAAGCCAGGTGTTATATGCAGGCTTCTATGAATGATGAGCTGCAGAGGCGTTTTGAGGATGCAAAGAGTGCTGCTAACATTCATTTGCATCTCAAGGAGCTCTTTGGTGAGCAAACACGGCCTCTTAGGCATGCTACCATCAAGGAGCTGATCACTTTGCGCATGCGAGATGGGGCCTCGGTCCATGAGCATGGCCTGAAGTTGATTGGGCTCGTGGACAAGCTCGTTGGCATGGATTTCATGTTGCCTTCGGAGTTGACCACCGACGTGTTTCTCTTATCGCTGCCTAGCTCATTTGATCCTCTCAACATGAACAAGCTAGAGCCGACCCTTGAGGAGTTGGTTAACATGCTTGTTACGTTTGAATCCACCATCAAGAAAGAGAAGTTGGTTCTTTATGTGGGTTCTTCATCTGGTATGAAGATTGATCCACATGGGAAGGGAAAGAAGCGTTCTTTCCAACGTCCCAAGAAGAACGTGCCCTTGATGAGGCAATCTCCAAATCCCGTTGAGGCAGCCACACCAGTTAAGGCTGACAAGACTGCTGATGTATGTCATCACTGCAAGAAGCCTGGACATTGGAGGCGTAACTGTTGGGAATATCTTGCCCAGAAGAATTCTGGAAACGGTATGTTCTAAATTGAAGTAAACATTTCAATTAACTCTACTTCTTGGATATTAGATACCGGTTGTGGCTCACATCTCTGTAATGATTTACAGGTGATGGGAAGAAGTAGGAAGCTTAGGGAAGGTGTGACCTTCTTGAGGATGGGCAATGGAGCAAGAGTTGCTGCCAAGGCTGTTGAAGATGTTTACTTATTGTTGAACAATGATTTTAAGTTAATTTTTAAGAGATGTTTTGTTTGTACCTGATTTGATGAAAAAACATTGTTTCCATTTCTATGTTGATAAAGATGGATATTCTTGTTTATTTAGCAAAGGTGTTTGCAATATTTACAAGAATGAATGTTTGATTGGTACTGGTGAACTTGAAAACGATCTCTATAACTTAAAATTGAAGGATATTCCACTAAATGTCCATTCAAAGGCAGACACCATATGAGATATGAATGGGTAAGCCTCCCAAATATTCTTATCTTAGAATATGGGGGTGCCCTGCTTATGTGAAGCAGGTAGTGGGAGATAATTGGATAGTCGATCCATTTTATGTTACTTTGTGGGATATCCAAAGAATTCGGTTGGATACTACTTCTATCATCCCCAAGAAACAAATGTGTTTGTTTCTAGGAATGCAACCTTTTTAGAAAAGGAATTTCTATTAGATAGAAAAGGCGAGATGATAGAACTCGAAGAGGTTCGAGAGACACCCACAATTATATAACCCACACCCGAAGAGCCAAAGGGGGAGATACAAGCTCCTAGAAGATCCGAGAGAGTCTCAAGACCACCTATGAGGTATGGTCTGCTTCTTGAAGAGGGCCATGATGAGCCTAACCATGGATGTGATCCAAGGACCTTCAAGGAAGCGTTATCTGATGCCGATTCATCCAAGTGGCTTGAAGCGATGGAATCTGAGATGAATTCCTTGCATTCGAACCAAGTGTGGAATCTCGTGGATCCACTTGAGGGAATTGTTCCTATAGGGTGTAAATGGATTTACAAGAGGAAACTTGGGGCGGATGGGAAGGTATTGACCTTCAAGGCGCAATTCGTGGCAAAAGGATATACTCAAAGACAAGGAGTTGACTTTGAGGAAACCTTTTCTGCAATTGCAATGTTCAAGTCCATAAGGATATTGCTAGTCATAGTTGCATGGTATGACTATGAGATATGGCAGATGGATATCAAGACAGTCTTTCTTAATGGGGATATTAAGGAAGAGATTTACATATCTCAACCTGAAGGGTTTACATCTGTCGGAAGTGAGCATATGGTATGCAAATTTCATAGATCTATTTATGGTCTAAAGCAGGCATCTAGAAGTTGGAACCTTAGATTCGATAGTACAATCAAAGAGTTTGGTTTTACTAAGAATCCTGAGGAACCCTGTGTGTATAAGAAGGTCAGTGGGAGAGCTGTGACATTCCTGGTGCTGTATGTTGATGACATTCTACTCATTGGCAATGATGTAGGAATGTTGCAATCAACTAAGATATGGTTAGCGAGTAAGTTCTCGATGCAGGACTTGGGTGAAGCATCTTTTGTATTGGGAATACAGATCTATAGAGATAGATCAAAAAGATTGCTTGGTCTCACCCAGTCCACATACATTGATACCATCGTGAAGCGGTTCTCGATGGATGAGTCCAAGAGAGGACATCTACCAATGTGTCATGGCGTGTCCCTATCCAAGTCTATGTCTCCCAAGACTGATGTAGAGATAGCGGCGATGACAAGCATTCCTTATGCATCTGCGATTGGTAGAATCATGTATGGGATGATATCTATACGTCCTGACGTGGCTTTCGCACTAAGTATAGTGAGTAGATATCAATCGAACCCTGGTCTTTCACATTGGAAAGCTGTGAAAGACATCCTCAAGTATTTGAGAAGGACCAATAAGTTGTTCTTGGTCTATGGGGTGGAGAACTGAAATTGAAAGGCTATACCGACTCTATATTCCAAAGCGATATCGACGACTCGAAGTCAACCTCTGGATTCATATTCATGCTCAATGGTGCTGCTGTCTCTTGAAAGAGTTCCAAGCAAGACAGTACAGCGGATTCCACAACTGAGGCCGAATACATTGCTGCATCAGATGCAGCAAAGGAGACTTTTTGGATAAGGAATTTCGTCCAAGAGTTGGACGTCGTTCCTGTGAGGCCCGGGGCCGAAGAGGGCGGGGGGTGATCGCCGGTGCCATCAGTTGCACGGACAATGAGCGGCTCCTGGCAGGCTTCTAGGTGGAGGGAACATGAATGAATCGACCCACACGGGAATGAGAGGGATTCCGAGACTGTTCAATGTAATGGACTGTACACTTGAAGAGGGCTTAAAAGATTTGATTTGTACTACTCATATCACGAAAGTGCATCTTCTTTTCGGTAGCTCATCACATAAGAACTCCAAAGTTAAGCGTGCTTGACTTGGGGCAATTTTGGGATGGGTGACCTCCTGGGAAGTTTTCCAGGGTGCGTGTGAGTGAGGACATAAGCACGCTGGAAAGACTCGTCTTGGTACAGTGAGGATGGTCGTCAAATCTGGGGCGTTACAATTGGTATCAGAGCCGACCTCTCTTAGTACGGTGTGGTTCGGGGACGAACCAAGCGGAAGCTGGTGGGCATGTGAGGCCTGGGGCCGAAGAGGGCGGGGGGTGATCACCGGTGCCATCAGTTGCACGGACAATGAGCGGCTCCTGGCAGGCTTCTAGGTGGAGGGAACATGAATGAACCGACCCACACGGAAATGAGAGGGATTCCGAGACTGTTCAATGTAATGAACTGTACAGTTGAAGAGGGCTTAAAAGATTTGATTTGTACTACTTCTATCACGAAGGTGCATCTTCTTTTCGGTAGCTCATCACATAAGAACTTCAAAGTTAAGCGTGCTTGACTTGGGGCAAATTTGGGATGGGTGACCTCCTGGGAAGTTTCCCAGGGTTCGTGTGATTGAAGACATAAGCACGCTGGAAAGACTCGTCTTGGTACAGTGAGGACAGTCGTTAAATCTGGGGCGTAACAGTTCCTATGGAGTTGCTCTTGTCCCGGTGTTGTATGACAACATGGGAGCTATAGCTCAAGCAAAGGAGCCAAGGTCTCATCAGAAGTCCAAACATGTATTGAGAAAGTACCACATTCTCCGAGAGATTGTGGAAAGAGGAGATGTCTCGATTGACAAAGTCGGCTCCGCAGATAATGTTGCTGATCCACTAACTAAGCCTTACCTGGACCATTATTCGAGTAGCATCGCGAATTGATGGGTTTGAATCATATGGGTAGTTGGCTCTAGTGCAAGTGGGAGATTGTTAGAGTAGGTGCCCGTCGAGCCAAGTGTTGGCCGAGTGTTCACAATGAAACTCTATGTATAAACAATCTTTAATTTAATAATATTTGAAATTATTATTGGCACATCTTTATCTGAATACACATGCTAGTTGCATAGATAAAGCCCTTGAATATACAAATAATAGAAAGAATATGAGATGCTCATATGATGAGTATCATGAAACTCATATTTGGAATACTGTATATTCTAAACAGTTCTTAGTCGATTCAGCCGCCGCTAAGAAGGATATAGGCTGCTCGAGTTCGAGACTAGTATCTGCGATGTGAGTACCATGTTTCATTGGTAGGGGACATTGTGATGTCCGAGCATGCAGACAGGTGCTCCTGGTAGAGTGAACTGAACAACCCTCCATAAAGGACTTTCCAAGTGGTTCTCACTTATCGAGTGGAAAAGTCCTAGTTTATGGTTGTACACCATTAGTCCTTATGACCCGGGACAACATTGAGACTCTATATACTAGCATTGTACTTTGACTTGTTTACCGACTCATATGGGGTCATCATGTGGCAAAGTTGGGTGCTTTGTCGAAACATATAGGAGTCGATGCATTGTAGTCGGGGATTCACCGCTTACCTTCGGGTATGGATATCCTATGTGTATGTAGTATGAAATCTCTGATCAGAGTATGGTGGTAATTAAGAAAGGGGTTTCTTAGATTACACCATCGATGCAACTACGACATGACACATAGTATCGATTCATTGACAACTCTCGATATACCAATGGTTGTCGAATCGGTCGGGATATATGAGTTGAATGGACAGTACTGTACGCTAACCATAATTGAATGGTTCTTGCTGGCACTATCATTTGATACCTAGGGAATCATGTAAGCGATGCTGCTAGGCGTTTAACATGATTGGTTGGGTACTATCAGACTTGAGTTCTGACATTTTTGTTAACAAGGAGTTGATAAGTAAGAATGGAGAAATTGAGGTATGCTCATATAAGGGCATGTTTAGTCCGAATTACATGGAGATGTGAACCCACGGCTAGTTGTATCAATGAACCATTGAGGGCCACACAAGTACTAGATTTCTAGATCCCGTTGAGAAGTAAAAATAGTTCAATGTGTTGAACGGCTTATAAAGGAGTTTATAAACTTGAGGAAAAATAGAAGTATGACTTCTATGAGAGAAATGTAACTTTTAATTTATGAATGTGTTCCTAAATTAAAAGTTGGCCAAATAAATAATGTATTTGAAAATTGTGATTTTCATAAACATTATTATGGACTAAATTAAATTAATTCAAGTGTTGAATTAATTAAACACTATTGGGCCTAGTAGAGTCCAAATAATTAAATTAATTCAAGTGTTGAATTAATTAAATAACATTGGGCCTTGTAGAATCCAATTAGAAATAATTATTAAACTAGTGGACTTGAGTAAAATCAAGTAAACTTTAAATGGTCTCAAATATGTTTGGGACATTTAAATAAAAGTCCATGGGCTTTGTAAATGTTACAAGCCCACTTAAAAAGCATGCTAGGGAGGTGAAGAGTTGGGGATTACTTTTTATTAAAAAATTGCATGGCATGCAAAATGTTGTCTCTACTTTTTCAACACCCAAGAAAAGTCTTCCCTTCCCTCCCACACACACTAGTTGGCCGAAAATCTCAAGAGGATTTCTCCTCATTTTTCTCTCCATTTTTTTTTTCAATTGTTGAGAAATTCATATACTTCTCAAAGAAAAATCCTCCTATTTTTCTAGTGCAAAATATGAGGGGATCTACCTAGTTGGTGGTGGGCTTGATATCGAAGGAAGGACAAGGAGAGCTTGTAGATTTGTCTTGCCTTGAAGAGCCAAGTTGTTTACAACTTGGTTGGAGCCATTACATCAATCCTTGTGATTGATAAGTATAATTTCTCAACACCCTATGTATGACATTTTGTGTTTTGTATTTGCTACACACTAGTACATGGTGTTCGAATTTTTCAAGATTTTTCTTCTAATATTTTTTGGTTTTCATGAGATGAAAAACATTTTGAGCTTCCGTTGCGATTTCGAACACCTAAAATCGATCCCCTTTCAGCATTCTGATTTTCCAATCATCAAATTCTTCTCTGGAGAACATATGAATTTTGTTGAATGAAGTCATGCTAGCAAGTTTATAGATCAAAAGTATTCAAGAACAAGATTCAACCGCTCTGATACCACTTGATAGGATCGATTAACGAATCAAGAGTGTTTAGAAGGGGGGTTGAATAAACACTCACAATTAAAACTGATCTTTTCGAATTTTGAGTTCAGTTTGGTGACAAACTGATTCTCGAAATCTTGCTTGTCAATAACAATCAGTTAAACTAAAGTAGTTGCGGAAACTAACTGACTGAAAGATAGAATACAAAACTGAAATAAAATACACAACGATTGTTTCTGGATGTTCGGAGATTTCAATTACTCCTACGCTACCCCTTCTATCTCAAGGATAGGATTTTCACTAAAAGACTTTGATCGAAAACAAGATTTGTACTGACCCACTTCAGTTTGGACTTATCACTGCCAAAAGCTGAAACTCTTAGTATTACAAAATGTTCTCAGTGCGTAACTGATCTTAGCATTATCGAATTTAACGATTATTACAAAGTGCTAGTGAGCTCAAATTGTAGCCTTGACTGCTACGAATAAACCAAGTAAGAGTGAGCTAAGATTTTGGCAGAGTAAAAGCAAGCTTTGAATAGAGTGATCTTCTTTTTTCTTTAGCTGTTCTTCTGTCATATTTATAAGCTTCCCTTCCATCGGTAACTTGAGATATATTTGAATCTTTGTATCCGTTGATTGCCACTTCATTATTTCTTGGGCATTGTTTGCTTCATTTATTGTAATGCGGCGTCTTAACTGCTTTAGCCGAAATGCGTTGTTCTAAGCTGTATTGATTGAAGTGCGGCGTTTCATATTCAGTTGCAGTCTTCTATGTCTCTTTTTCAGTTGAATGTTCTTTCCCGAGACATGTTCAGTTGAAGGATGCTTAACTTAAAAGCATACGGCTGAATGTATCAACTGATCGGTTTCCAACTGATCAATTTTCTTTATTAGATCAGCTGATTTCAGTTGTTAAGTCCAGTTGCTGAATATAATTGCGCGTATCAGTTGGTTCATATTTTATCAAACGCCGGAATTTAGTTTCCAACACTTGGTTTGCTAGAGAAAGTTGTAGGACCAGAAACATGAAAGCTGCACAGTTTGAGTCTCATGTAGCTGTTGTCATGGTTTTGATGTTTTGAGGCTTGGGCGCTGGGCCTGAGTTAAAAAGGGCTTAACCATGGTCTTAAGTTATGTCTAAGGGTCGAGTCTAGGGCCTGGGTGTGGTTCGGTTGACGTCGGTTTAAGTGTGGAGTCGTTAGAAGCGCATATAGGTCGTAGAGCGTTGCCTTGGAACAGCTTTGTTTTCTATGGATCGTAGGTTGTGTTAAGCTGGTTCGATTATGGGTTGGGGCTGGTTAGGATCTTGGACAGTGGTTTAGGATGTCGTATAAGCATGGTTCGAGTTCCGAGTCATTCGGTAAGTCGTATGCTATTTTAATTAATTCAGGAGTCGCATGTGCACGTTTGGGCTTTTGTGCTAAGTTTAGTTAATTATATTTTAAGGTTATGGCAGCAAGTCCAGGGTGTTCCAACAAAATCCACGATGTTCGAAAATAGGTATCACGTGTAAAATAATTATTTTTGAGCTATGAGATTTGTCTTGTGGCCAATTATGTTACGGAGTCATTAGACTCACTAGACTTGATCCATGCAGATGATGTAGTTTAAGCAGGTGACCAATGAGCACGCTCGGGCCAGTGGCAGGGCAAACCCGAGAACCTTGTAGTTTAAGTTAGATTTTTATGCACGTTTTTTAACTATTTACTCTAACTTTTGATTTATTAGGATTGGTTATAAGAAAAAAAATTAAATTTATAATTTTGTTAGACTATTAGTGTTTTTTTGGGATTTTGGATTAATTGGATATAGGTGATTTATTTTAAATGATAGAGTTTTAATATTAATATTATTATAGTATGAGTGGTGACCGTTAATTTATTTTAAGAGCTATAATTTTAATAAATTATTTAATAAGAAAATTTTAAATATTTCCACAAATGTTAAAATATTAGTATTTTATGATACGGTTCGTCACAAGATGAGTGTCCAAATATATTATTTGAACGTCAAAATAAACATTTTAAAACTTTCGCTGCGTTTTGGACACGAGAAAATCGATTTCCCTACATATTACACAAATACGCCACCAAATCTTGCTACTAACTCATACAAACTTGTTAAGATTATATAGTCTAAAATATATCTTAATCTTTGAAGTAGGAAGTTTATTAATGTGAATATTCAAATAAACGAATGTAAAAATTGCCAAACCGATTCTTTAAAATAATTAATTAATAAACGATCGAATCCATTCCTTTTTTGATTGTCACATTTGCCATAATACATTATTAAACTTTTAATTGTATCACTAGCTAGCGTGATCTATTAATTATTTGAATTTTTCAGAAATCCAAATTTTAAACGCAAAATTCATGTTTTTAACAATTATAAAACTCCATTACCTAATTCATCTTCGTAAATATATACAACATAATGTAAGAAAATAAAAAATCAAATATATTAAATATTTCCTACCTATTTTCTTAATTTCCATTTATTTCTTCATATGAAAATCAAATTTGAAGAATATGGGGGTTTCTTTATGGCTCGAGAGTGGCATTGTGGTCTGAAGTAGATGGAAGCAGGCGCTGTGTAATCCATCCTTTATCTTTTGATGGTCTTGGATTCTTGTAAATTGCATAGAGAAACAACTGCAGGGCTCCAAGTAAAAATCCAATCACATTTGGTACCTAATTCATTTGATTCAATCCCATGTATTTAATAATCAGAAATATGTAATATTTTATAAATATAAAGTAAAAATTGATATTTTTAATGTCACCTAATCAAAAAATTTCATATGCTATAAAATAAAAGGAAAGAAAAGGAAATACTTTTAAGAAAATATACATTGAAAGAAAAAATAATTACTTCTTTAGTATATTTATTTTGATTTTATTTAGACATAATTACATATATTAAAAACCAGAATTGTCAAAATTGATCAGTAGGACGGACCAGCCCACAACCCGTCCCAACCTGCTATTTGGCATGGCGAGGTAGGTCGACCCTTCATTTGGGCTTGTTGGGATATTACCAACTCAACCTCCTATTTGGCAGGGTTGGACTGGTCAATCCGTCAATTTTTAGTTATATTTGACGGTTGGACGTGTTAACCAACAACTCGTCAAAACCAACCATTTGGCAGGCCGAGGTGGGCTACCCATTATTTGGATGGGCTAGAAAATTGACAAATCAATCGGTCTATTTGGTTGAACGAGATAACTCGACGAGCCTTACCTATACGACAAATTATTAAAAGCTATCAAATTTAATTAGGTCAGTAAGGAAAAAGATTGAGGAGCACAACACCTTGAAAAAATCACATCGTACTATATATGTAAGGAAGAAAAACCTGATATATTTATCAAGCCATATGTGTCCGTCCTGCCATAGGTCAATGAGATTGTACGATTGATAAAATAGCCTCTCAATAGATTTTATGATTATCTTTGTCCAAATATATGGGGGTCACCTTTGACTCCTCATAATTTTTTTTTTTTTGTGAATCAATGATAATCATTGAATCTAACTCGAGTAGGTAATATTATTGATGTTAAAGTAGGTGTTCAACGAATCAATTTTTGACTTGAGTTTTATTGACTCTAATGTACAAACAATCTTTATTTTATTAATAGTTTACGATTTTATCCAATTATGACATTTATTTTACTTATATATCCATGAAAGCTAGATTGATAAAGACCTTGAATATATTATATGTATCATTAGGTTTGTCTCTCAACATAAGATCATGAAGCTCATTAGGAAGCATATTGTATATTCTAAACAGCTTCCTAATCCATTTCATTTCAAAAAAGCAGGTTCCTAATCGATTCAACCACCTAAAATAAGGATAAAAAATGTCGATTTAGGTTGAGACTAGCATCTGTGATATAAACGAGATGTTTCATTTGTAAAGACATGAAGATATCTATTCGTACAAGTGGGTGATCATTTGATGATGCATTCAACAACTATCGATCGCACTATCCAAGTGAATAACACTAATCTAGTAAAATAGTATGTGGTTATGGTTGTAAATTATTAATGTTTTAACCCGGGACAACGTAGAGGATCTATGTGCTGACATGCACTTTGATTCATTACCGACTCCATTAAGAGTCATCAGGTGGCGATGTTGGGTGTTATTTCAAAATACGTAAGAGTCAATGCATTATAGTCAAGGATTCGCCGCTCGTCTACGGGTGAAAATATTATATGTGATTTTATGAGTTTATAAGTTGATTCCATATAATGAAAGATGCGGAAGTTAACTTAATAGTTAATTAAGTTAAGAGAGTGGAATATCTGTTTTAGTGAAGGAGTTCACAAAATTTCCATCTGCCAAAAATCGATTAGTGGAAAATTTTGTCCTTTGAAATTTTTATTTTTCATTAAGTGAACGAAATTTATATCATCGATACATCGGCATTTTGATCGTTGATCGTAGTTAATAATGAATTAGTTATGCATAGTATTTTAAAAAGTAGAAAATATATCTATAAGAGATTTTAAATAATGGAATTGCTATATCCTGATTCAAGTAGGATTCTTGATTAGATCAGGAATTAAAATTTATAAATATTTTATTAAGAGTTTTATTAAATAACACAACTCTTTGCAAACAAAATTTCTCCATAAAATTTCTCTCTCTCTCTGTCCCTAAGAAAATTTCGTCCAGTCCTGTTTTTGATGGAGAAAATTTTCGGCCGCTTTTTTTGTAATGCCCGAGATTTTATCCTGTTAATCCGAGATTATTAATTGATGAATTAATGTAATTATAAAAGGACCACTCCGAGACAAGAAATTGGGAAGCATGGTATACTGTGAGTATTATTCCAGCGAACTTCGCGCACATGCGCGGCGGAGAGGCGCGCATATACGCGAGTAGCAAGTGCAGAGGCAGAAGACCTCGCGCATATGCGCGAGCATGTTAAATATTCAAGTGCCGAGACAGTAAGTCTCGCGCATATGCGCGAGGACAGGGCGCGCATATGAATTGTTATGCGTCGAGACAGTCAGTCTCGCGCATATGTGCTATTGAGGGACGCGCATATGCGCGAGACGTGCAGTATGAAAAACAAGCCACTTGTCCTTGCCATGCATATAAGAGATAAACAATTATCATTCTTCCTTCAGAATTTTCAAAAAGAAAGGAACCGAGACTCCATTTCAGAATTCTCAAGCTTCTTTACATTTTTGAATTTGATTTGCGCAAGATCCGACCGCCCGATTTTCAATCTGAGTTTAGTATTGTGTTTCTTTCATCAAAGACTTCAAAAAGACGTAAGTTTTACTATTTTCTTTTATGGTTGGAAAACTTGATGTTGGGAGAATCATAATTTGATCTATATTATGTGTTCTTGAAATTGTGATAATCGTGTAATCGAAACCGAATCGAGGAACGGACACCGTATGAAATTGTTATCATTTTCCAGATTTGATTTGATTGAGATTATACAGATTTTGAGAATATCAGCTTATGTTTGTTATGATTATGAGTTGTTGAGATTGGTATCTATTGATATTGTATTGCCAGTATTTCGAGATTGCGCCGTTATGCCGTCGAAACAGAGTTAGATTGAGATTGATCAAATCATGTCTTGAATTGAGTTATATATTGATGTTGTACTTCTCGGGTGTCATTCCAGATTGATATTGAATATTTCCAAGACAAAACAAAGCCAAACCACGAGAAAAGAAAGGTGTAAATCAATGTTAAACCGGGAAGATACAACTCGAGTAAGAGATAGCTTGAGTTTCCCAAAATCACATTTTTCTTGTAATTGCTTTGATGTATTTCCAATTCTTGAGATTGATATGCTTAGTCTATTGAGTTATAGCAAAGCATGCATAGAGTCTTTGGCAGATGTGCCATGTCTTTGGCAGAGGTGCCAAGTCACTGGAAATTTGGTTTATATCGATGTGCTTAGGAGTAGATCGACTCCTATTGTAGAGATTCGATATAGAAGGTCAAAGTTTGGGAATAAGAACGTACAACCATCTAGCTGGGAAGAGTAGGTGGGAGACTGTTGCGTTCTTATTCGGACCGGGATCCCTAGATAAGAGTCGAGTCAGAAATTAAGAGTCAAAGAGTTTGATTTACAACTTTATATCGATTCGTGTTTTTCATATTAGGATACATGCTATTGATTACTGTTCTATGCTTTTATATATGTTTATATGAAAGCCATGTGTACGTTGTTTGTACTGGGAATATATTTTTCACCGGATTTATCCGGCTGTTGTTGTGTTTGTATCTGTGCATGATAACAGGTAGGACATGATCAGGGTCGAGAAGAGGATGAGAAATTGAGATTAGAGTGGAGATCCGGATCCAGAAGTAGAGTTGATTTTCATCACTTGATATGGTGGTTGAAACCTAGTTTGTATGATTGTAGTTTGAACAAATGTTGTATCTTGAATCATTTGGTAGATATTACATTTGATCTTGATGTTTAAATAGAATAAAATAAGATTGATTATCACATGTTGTTACAATTGTACACTTGTCTATTTTTAAAAAAATCGACCTAGATTATTTATTTGATCCCTTTAATCCCAAAGATGATTTAAGAAAATGAGTTAGCATCCGGGTCCCCACAACAGGTGGTATCAGAGCTATATGTCCCTTAGACTGGGATAGAAGCGAGTGAGCGGGGTAGATTGAGTTTTATTTCATGCTAGCATCACAGCATGTTTTATTGCTTTTGAAAATACATGTTTACCTGATTATCTGATCTAATTGGAAACGTGTATTATTGACAAATGAATCAGAACCAATTCTTGATCAGAGGTATGATGATTAGTAGAGGACTGAGACAGATTTGTTAAATTTGGTTACTAACCCTTTTGATAATCACATAAGCCTCCTCGAAGAATCCCAGAACAGGGTAGTACTTCTACTAATCCAATGGATGTTACAGCGACACCCATGGAAACACTGCTGAAGAGATTTCAGTCGTTCAAACCGCCAACCTTGAAGGGCACTGAGAATTCTATTGACTGTGAGAGTTGGCTTGATGATATTGAAATGCTGTTTGACTCACTTGATTACACAGATGAACGAAGAGTTAGACTAATTGGGCATCAACTACACGATGTTGCAAAAAGCTGGTGGCTCTCGACTAAAAGAGCGTTGGAGCATCGAGGTACAATTATTACTTAGAATATCTTTAAAACAGAGTTCTATCAATGATTCTTCCCAGTATCGTACAGAAAAGACAAGGGTGCATAGTTTGCTAATCTGAGACAGGGTCATCTGAATATTGAAGAATATGTGGTCAAATTCTCTACCTAGCTACGATTTGCTCCTCATGTTGCTGAGAATGATGAAGCAGTGGCTGATCAGTTCATTAATGAGCTGAACCCGAGATCTTTACGCTGATAAATGCAGGGCGACCAAATAAATTTGCTGATGCTTTGAATAGAGCAAAAGGAGCGGAAGCGGGCCTGATCAGGCAGAAAGGAGCTTCGTATGTTGCTCCATCACCGAAACAGCAACAACCCTCAGCTCAGTTCCACCCACCCCCTCCCAGATTTGATAGTGGTGGTAGCAGCAATGGAAAGAAAGATAATCTGAAAGCTCGAGGGAAACAGTTTAAGAGGTCTGGTAGTAGTTCACCTAGTTCCAGTGGTTCACGACAGAACCAGAGTTACACAGGGGTCTATTGCAGAACTTGGGGAGGAAGACATCTCACAGAGCAATGCCAAGGAGTGTTTGGTAGTTGCAATATCTGTCGACAGCAAGGACATTTTGCCGGAGTCTGTCCACAGCGAGGTTCTCAACGATCCTAGGGAGCAGAATCATCTGGATCAGTTGCTCAGACTAATAGACGATCATCTACTGTTCACTCTTTTCAGCCACCTACTACTCAGTCACAGCCGAGGCCAAGAGGAAGCCAGACTGTTAGCCAGCCTCTGAGACAGCAGGCCAGAGTGTTTGCATTGACTGAAGAACAGGCACAGGAAACACCTGATGATGTTATTGCAGGTAACTGTTCTCTTTGTGGTTATCCTGCTTATGTATTGATTGATACCGGTGCATCTCATACTTTTATATCTGAGCGATTTGCATTGATTCATGATTTGCCTGTTGAGTCATTATCTACTGTAGTATTTGTCTCTTCACCTTTGGGGAGAGGTCTTATATCAGTGAAGTCTGTTTAACATTGTATACTGCAGTATGATGGGAATGAGATTGAGTTAGATTCTATTGTACTCGATTTGTCTGATTTTGACTGCATTATCGATATTGTTATGCTGACCAAGTACAGAGCTACCGTAGATTGTTTCCAGAAAATTGTAAAATTCAGACCTGAGATGGCTGATGAAAGGAAATTTTACGATAAAGGTTCCAGAGATCGAATTCCTTTGATATCTGTTTTGTCCATGACTCGATTATTACAGAAAGGAGCAGAGGGATTCCTTGTGTATTCAATAGATGTACTGAAATCGAGTCCGTCATTGGCAGATTTGCCAGTGGTATGTGAGTTTGCTGATGTATTTCCAGATGAGATTCCGGGTTTGCCTCCAATCCGAGAAATAGATTTCAGCATCGAATTGATACCAGGTACAGTAACCATTTCTAAAATCCCATACAGAATGGCACCGATTGAACTGAAAGGATTGAAAGAGCAGCTAGAAGATTTACTAGCCAAGGGTTACATTAGACCGAGTGTTTCTCCTTGGGATGCTCCAGTACTGTTTTCCAGGAAGAAGATCGATCTGAGATCTGGATATCATCAGTTGAAAGTCAGAGATTCTGATATCTCGAAGACAGCTTTCAGAACCAGGTATGGTCATTATGAGTTTATAGTCATGCCGTTTGGTTTAATGAATGCTCCAGCTGTATTTATGGGTTTGATGAACCGTATATTTCAGAAATATCTTGATGATTTTGTGATTATCTTTATTGATGATATTATTATTTATTCAAAGAATATGATTGATCATGCTGAGCATTTAAGAACTGTATTGAAAATTCTGAGAACTGAGAAATTGTATGCAAAGATGTCTAAATGTGAATTTTGGCTGAGACAAGTTGTATTTTTGGGACACATTATATCTGAAAATGGTATTTCTGTTGATCTTAGCAAAGTTGAGGCTGTGATCAGTTGGCCTAGACCGACATCAGTGCCAGAGATACGCAGTTTTATGGGTTTAGCTGGCTATTATCGTCGATTTATTAAAGATTTTTCCAGTATTGCTAAGCTGATTACCCAGCTGACTCAGAAGAATGCCCCTTTTGTTTGGTCAGAGGCTTATGAATCTAGTTTTCTGGAATTGAAGAAGAGATTAACCAATGTTCCGTTGTTGACTATCCCGTCAGGTACTGGTGATTTTGTTGTTTATTGTGATGATTCTCACAGAGGAATATGTTGTGTTTTGATGCAGCGAGGACATGTTATTGCCTATGGCTCGAGACAATTGAAACCACATGAGACTCGCTACCCGATTCATGATCTTGAATTGGCTGCCATCGTATTTGCATTGAAGATCTAGAGACACTATTTATATGGTGAGAAATTTGAGATTTATTCTGATCACAAGAGTTTGAAATATCTATTTTCACAGTCAGAATTGAATATGAGACAACGTAGATGGCTTGATTTATGGAAAGATTTTGATTGTGAAATCAATTATTATCCGGGGAAGTCAAATGCAGCAGCTGATGCACTTGTCTTTCTGGATTAATATTTGAGACAGATTGTCAACCTCTGAGACTTTATGCTATTCAAGTTGAACCAGAGTTGATTTTTCGAATTAAAGAAGCACAGAAAGTTGATCAGAATGTTCAGAACTCGATTGCGATGGTCAGATCGGGGCATCGATTAGAATATCAGGTTCGTGATGATCTGTTATATGCGAATAATCGTCTTGTTGTGCAAGATGTTTCAGGTTTGAAACAGCAGATTTTGACAGAAGCGCACTGTAGTCGTTTTAGCATTCATCCTGGTGGCAGAAGGATGCACAATCATCTAAAGAAACAGTTTTGGTGGAAATAGATGAAATCAGATATTGCAGAGTTTGTATCTAGATGTTTGAATTTCCAACAGGTGAAAGCAGAAAGGAAGAAACCAGGAGGTTTGTTGCATAGCTTATCTATTCCAGAATAGAAATGGGATCACATTTCCATGGATTTTGTTACGAAGCTACCACGATCCTCCCGAGGTTGCGATGCAATTTGGGTCGTTATTGACAGGTTGACCAAATCAGCATGTTTTATTCCTTACAGAATGACGTACAGACATGACCAGATGGCAGAGATTTATGTCAAAGAAGTGGTCAGATTGCATGGTGTGCCGAAGTATATAGTATCAGATCGTGATCCTCGATTTACTTCACACTTTTGGCACAGTTTGCAACAAGCTCTAGGTACGAAATTGCATTTGAGTACTGCATATCATCCTCAGATAGACGGACAGTCAGAGCGGACTATCCAAACATTGGAAGATATGCTGGGAGCTGTAGTGCTAGACGTTGGCGCTAGTTGGCAAGATTCTTTGTCACTCATTGAATTTTCGTAAAACAACAGCTATCAGATGAGTATAGAGATGGCTCCGTTTGAAGCGTTGTATGGCAACAAGTGCAGATCCCCTCTCTATTGGGATGAGATATCTGAAGTACCTGAACTTGGACCTGATATGATTCGAGATATGACTGAGAAAGTGAAGCTGATTCAGCAGAGAATAAAACAGCCCAGGATAGACTGGCCAAATATGCAGATATTCGATGTCAACCGTTAGAATTTGAGCAAGGAGATAGAGTATTTCTAAAGATTTCTCCTTTCAGAGGAATTGTCAGATTTGGCAAACGAGGGAAATTATCTCCACACTATATTGGGCCAAATGAGATTCTGGAAAAGATAGGTACTCGTGCCTATCGACTCGCTATTCCTCCTTCTCTATCTAGTATACATGATGTTTTTCATGTGTCTATGCTGTGAAAATATCTTCCTGATGCTTCTCATGTTCTTCAGCCAGACGAGGCAGAACTTGATGAAACTCTGAGTTATTTTGAAAAACCAATCCAGATTCTAGATCACAAAGAAAAGCAGCTCCGAACGAAGACTATTCCGCTTGTAAAAGTTCAGTGGAGTCGTCATGGCATTGAAGAAGCTACTTGGGAAACTGAATCGGATATGAAACAGAAATTTTCAGAGTTATTTCATTGAGGTGAGTTTCTTATTTAGCTTCTGTTATATCTGCGTATCTTATATGCTTTGATTGCCTATGATTTCGGGGACGAAATCGTGTCTCAGAGGGGGATAATTGTAATGCCCGAGATTTTATCCTGTTAATCCGAGATTATTAATTGATGAATTGATGTAATATAGAAGGACTACTCCGAGACAAGAAATTGGGAAGCATGGTATATTGTGAGTATTATTCCAGCAGACTTCGCGCACATGCGCGAGTAGCAAGTGCCGAGGCAAAATACCTCACGCATATGCGCGGGCATGATAAATATTCAAGTGCCGAGACAGTAGGTCTCGTGCATATGCGAGAGGACAGGGCGCGTATATGCGCGATCAGTTGAATTGTTATGCGTCGAGACAGTAGGTCTCGCGCATATGCGCCATTGAGGGACGCGCATATGCGCGAGACGTGCAGTATGAAAAAAAAGCCATTTTTCCTTGCCATGCATACAAGATCCGACCGTCCGATTTTCAATCTGAGTTTATTATTTTATTTCTCTCATCAAATACTTTAAAAGGACGTAAGTTTTACTACTTTCTTTTATGGTTGGAAAACTTCATGTTGGGGGAATCATAATTTGATCTATATTATGTGTTCCTGAAATTGTGATAATCGTGTAATCGAAACCGGATCGAGGAACGGACACTATATGAAATTGTTATCATTTTCCAGATTTGATTTGATTGAGATTATACAGATTTTGAGAATATCAGCTTATGTTTGTTATGATTATGAGTTGTTGAGATTGGTATCTATTGATATTGTATTACCGGTATTTCGAGATTGCGTCGTTATCCCGTCGAAACAGAATTAGATTGAGATTGATCAAATCCTGTCTTGAATTGAGTTGTATATTGATGTTGTACTTCTCGAATGTCATTCCAGATTGGTATTGAAGATTTCAAAGACAAAACAATGCCAAACCCCGAGAAAAGAAAGGTATAAATCAATGTTAAACCGGGAAGATACAACTCGAGTAAAAGATAGCTTGAGTTTCCCAAAATCACATATTTTCTTGTAATTGCTTTGATGTATTTGCAATTCTTGAGATTGATATGCTTAGTCTATTGAATTATAGCAAAGCATGCATAGAGTCTTTCGCAGATGTGCCATGTCTTTGGCAGAGGTGCCAAGTCACTGGACATTTGGTTTATATCGATGTGCTTAGGAGTTGATCGACTCTTATTGTAGAGATTCGATATAGAATGCCAAATTCTGGGAATAAATACGTACAACCATCTAGCTGGGAAGAGTAGGTGGGAGACTGTTGCATTCTTATTCGAACCGGGATCCCTCGATAAGAGTCGAGGTGTTTTTCAGATTAAGATACATGATATTGATTACTGTTATATGCTTTTAAATATGTTTATATGAAAGGCATGTATACATTGTTTGTACTGGGATTATATTTCTCACCGGAGTTATTCGGCTGTTGTTGTATTTGTATGTGTGCATGACAACAGGTGGGACAGGATCAGGGTCGAGAAGAGGATGAGAGATTGAGATTAGAGTGGAGATCCGGATCCAGAAGTAGAGTTGATTTTCATCACTTGATATAGTGGTTGAAACCTAGTTTGTATGATTGTAGTTTGAACAAATGTTTTATCTTGAATCATTTGGTAGATATCACATTTGATCTTGATGTTTAAATAGAATAAAATAAGATTGATTATCACATGTTGTTACAATTGTACACTTGTGTATTTAAAAAAAATTCGACATAGATTATTTAATTGATCTCTTTAATCCCAAAGATGATTTAAGAAGATGAGTTAGCATCTGGGTCCCCATATCTTTTCACTATATCGCCATCGGATTTCTGAAATTCCGCTCGGTCCAATCTCGACACAAATTTGTTTAGATTTCTAGTGCAATCTTGACGAAGAATTCTATTTTTGATTGTGGACTTGATTAGACGATCGAATAAAGGAGTTTATCCGTTCGTAAGTATTTGTAAGAATAGCCATATATGCATAAAACACGGAATATTCGAAGCTAATATTGTATATGCAAAGGTAAGTTAAACTAAACACCATATTAATATTTATTTAAATCATACAATGCCTAAGAAACGTTTTAAACGTCAAAACCAAAAATTTAAACTTCTGCTGCATCTTGGGTATGAGAAAAAGGTATTCCAACAGTGGTATCAGAGCCAATGTTTCTCAATCACATGACTTTTTGTTTAAATCTTGTTGAACAAATTTATGCGCATTCGGCTCGTAACAGTTACGGGATGAACATGTGTGCGTGCTGCAGATTTGGATAGTAGCCACTGCCCAAATTTGTTTTAAAATTAAAAAAAAATTTATTTCGGGAGTTGTTTCGCGCAGAGCAGTGCGCTGCCTGTTCGCAAAACAACTCTGCCTGCCGGAAGCTGCCAAAAGATTTCGGGAAGAGCCGGGCAGCGGGTAGACATAAAGCAAGGATGTCTGAGATGATCTCGAGCGGAACCTGTCCCATGGGCTCGACAAATTTGTATTATATACAATTTTATAATTTTTCAAATTTATGGGCCAAAGTTGAAATTTTATGAAAATTAGATAATTTTGTTAGTGTAAATATTTTTAACAAAATCATGGAATTTTCTTATCAAATAAATAATCTAAAAATGACTTTTATTATTTATGCTAAAATTTGTTTTACAAGAAATTTTATTACCGATAAATTAGATGATTAAATAAAGTTGTTTATTTAATATTCAATTTAATCTTAATTATGATGATTAGTGACATATTTGTAAGATACAAGATTTATTGATAGTATTTGATATTATGGTTTATATAATATTTGATATTATATGGTAAAAAGATGATCGAGAGCCATGACCAATTTTTAGGTTTATGTTATGATATTTTAAAAAAAAATTCAAAATATTTGATAATTATTATAAGTGAGCATAGTATGATCATTCCCACCCCTTAAATTTGTTTTCTAATGTATCTTGGAAATTTAATGTAAATATTAGATTTAGTGAGATATCAAGATTAATGATGGATGGCCCAGATCATAAATATTTTTGAATACCGAAGACATGTAAAAAGAATTGGCAGGTTATGTAATATTGCATTTGCATATCTTCATTTACCTAAGTTTTTTTTGGATATGGAATCATATATGGCTCATATAGATCAATCGGCTCTCATTTATCGATCATCTTTTATTATTTATAATGCATGTGATATATTATACATAATATATATGTGTGTTATTATTATATAATAACAAGAGTTATATAAATTCGAAAAACATATATACAAACATGACACAAGATTTTAAAACTAATGATAAGACAAATTTTCAAAATTAAAATATCTCGTTGTGGATAAGATTTAAAATTTAAATCAGGCCCATTAAAAAGAAAATTAACGAAAAGCTGTGACTTCTATTGAAAAACATGATGTGAACTACGTGGTACTCTCATAATTTTGGCTCATATTATTGGGGTATCTCATGACTACTGTCCACTAAAGTTCAACATTCATGAGTCCGTCTTGACACGTGAAGAGAAAAAGGATCTTATTATTGGGCCCTCATCAAACGTAAGGCAACAATACGTGAGGGTTGTAAGGGGTTATAATTGTGCTTTATTTTTTTAGAAATTATGATTAACTGATATTATTCAATATCATAATTTAGTAATTGAACCTTATGTATTTAATAAGGAAATTGAATTTCCAGTTTTCATCAAACGATGGTGAAAATTTCAAAATAGTGGGAGACAATTTCAAAAGTTCATATTTTATGTCTTATAAAATATTTTAAAATAGTCAGCAATGATTATCTGTTTCATATTCAGTATATTTAATATTTCATCACGTAATCCAATTATGTTATTCTTTATTAAAACAAGCTAACTGAACTCTAATTTTGAAGATCGACTGAGAAAAATTGTTTTGAATTCGAAGAAAATGACATATACATTAATGGTAGTCTTGTTGAATTGGCGAAGTATTCGAGATGGTGGGACATGGTATGTAAGGTAAAGTATAATATGCTCGCTTCTATACAAATGAATTGTGGGGATAGTTTGAAGAAATAATGAATGTTGTTGACATTTGAATGCATATATAAAGTTTAGATGGTGCTGAAACTCGTACAGTGATGCACACTACTTTCAAAGAACTCGTGAATACACGCATGCAAGATGGAGTTCCAACCGATGAGCGTGGTGTACATATGATTGGACTTATTGATAAGGTGGTGGGCCTGGAATTGATGATTTCCAACGAGTTACATGATGACATCATCTTGTTGGCAATCTCTTACTCATATGAATGGGTTCACGATGAACTTCACCATGAATAAATAGAGACTAGCCTTGAAGGGCTACTCAATATTCTTACGACTTATGAGGCCGCCACAAAGAAGGAAAATGATGTTTTCTAAGTGGGCTTTTCATGAGGATAAAAAATGGCCTACAAGGTAAAAAAACGTCATTCCCCTTACAAGAATAACAAGCTCAATAAGATGCAATTCCAAAGGATACTTAATGGACCCAGCCCGATACTCAGAACATGTTTGTTTCACTGCAAGAATTCTAGATATAAGAAAATATGTGGGTCATAAATGTTTTGACAATGATAAGTGAATGTCCAAACAATTTCAACAACAAACTAAACAAAACAAGATACACTAAATCAAGAACACTTGTGACATACTAAGCTATTATATATTTCTCAAAGAATGATGCAGAAGCTAGTGGGAGATGGCATGTTTGAAATTTCATAGATAAACTCTTTTGAAACATGTGAGTCATGTCTGAAAAGAAAGATGACTAAAGCCCCTTTCCCAGGGAAATTGGAACGTGCACATGAACTATTGGAGTTGATCCATACAGATGTATGTGGCCCGCTAAGTGTTAAGACGAGATATGGCTTGTGATACTTCATTAGCTTTATTGATGACTTCTTGAAGTATGTTTATGTGTATCTAATGAAATACAAGTCTGAAGTCTTTGAAAAGTTTGAAGAATTCAGAATTAGTGTAGCTAAACAGTTAAGAAATAATGTTAATACACTTCGATCTGATCGATATGGACAATACTTAAGTACTGAATATCAAGACTACCTTAGTGAGAATCAGATTCTCACACAGTAGGCGCACTTTCCACATCACAGATGAACGGTGTGTCAGAACGTATAAACCAGACGTTGATAGACATGGTTCCATCAATGATGAGATTAACTTCACATGTTATATGGATGGAAAAGCCGCCCAAATATTCTTTCTTAAGAAGAACATGGGGATATCCTACTTAAGTGAAATAGACAATGCGAGATAAATTGGATTGTAGAGCCAATTTGTCATACTTTGTGGGATATCCAAAAAATTCTATTGGATATTATTTCTATGATTCCAAAGAAACAAAAGTGTTTATTTTAAGGAATTTCACCTTCTTAGAAGGAGTTTCTATTGGAAAAAAAGACGAAATGATATAACACGAAGAGATTCGTGAACGACCAACTTATAAATCATAGAAACCACACCCCAATGGCCAATTGAAGAAACACAATCTCCTAGGTGATCCAAAAGGAAACTTGGGACGGATGGCAAGGAAATGACCTTTAGAGCGAGATTGGTAGCAAAAAAATATACTCAAAGGAAATGTATTGACTATGAGAAAACCTTTTCTCCATTCACAATGTTCAAGTCTATTAGGATATTGCTACTCATAGAATCAAGGTATGCATATTAAATATGGTTGATGAATGTGAAGAAAACATTCTTTAATGATGACATTAAGGAAGAAATTTACATGTCTCAACTTGAATAATTCATATCAGTATGAAGTGAGCATAAATTATGTAAATTTCAGATATCCATCGATGGACTCAAATAGACGTCAAGGGCTGGAACCTCATATTTGAAAACACTGCCAAAGAGTTTGATTTTGTTAAAAACCCTGAGGAACCATGTGTACACAAAAGGTTAGTGGGAGTTTGATTTTGTTAAAAACCTTGAGGAACCATGATGTGGAGATGTTGATGTCAACTAAAATATGATTAGCTAGTAAATTCTCCAAAAAAGATATGGGTGAAACATTTTATATATCAAGAAATACAAATATGTAGGGATATATGGATATAATACTGAGAAGATTGTTTGTGGAGGAGTCTAAGAAAGGATATTTCCCAATGTGTCATGGTGTGACTTTATCTCAATGTGCCTTAAGACTGACGATGAGATTGAAACCCTGAGTCGCATCCCATATGTGTCTACACTATGTAGTATAATATATGGTATGATATCTACACGACCTTATATTTCATTTTCATTGAGTGTTGCAAATAGATATTAATAGACAAATCCTGGTCCATTGATTTGGAAAGTTGTGAAGGACATTCTTACATACTTAAGAAGAACTAAGAATTTTTTCTTAGTTTACGGGAGTGGATAATTAAAATTGGAAGGCTATACTGATTCTAGCTTATAATCAGATATGGATGATTCAAAATCAATATCTGGATTTGCATTCAACATCAATGGTGGTGATGTATTTTGGAAGAATCCAAACAAGGCTCCATTGAGGCCGAATACATAGCTGTATCAACTGAATCAAAAGAGACTTTTTGGATGATGCATTTATTTCAATAGTTGGGTGGCATTTTTCAAGAAGATGATCTAGTCCCGCTATACTGCGACAACACCGGTACCTTTGCGCAAGCAAATGAACCGAGGTCTCATCAGAGATACAAACATATACGGAGGAATTTTCACATAATCTGGGAGACTGTGGGTAGAGGAGACATATCAGTAGAGAGAGTAGTCTATGCAGATAACGTTGCTAATCCACTGACGAAGCCCCTACCAGGATCATTGTTTGAAAAGCATCGTGAACCAATGAATTTGAAATCTATGGGTAGTTGGTCACAGGGCAAGTTGGAGATTGTTAGAGTAGGTACCCAGTGAGGAAACTTGTGACTTGAGCTTTATCGACTCTTATGTAAATAAAATATTTATTTTAATAATATTTTACGACTTTATCAAATTATGGCTGATAGTATTGGTTGAAGTTATTAGCAGGGAGTTGAATAAATGTTACATAAAATTTCTTTCTTCAATAATAAATCAGTCTTGTTAGAAACAGAACTTGGTATTCTCAATTGCCAGTGTAAATTGGCTAACAAAATATATGGGGAAAAAGCCAAACTGACATATTAGAATAGTTCAAATAATGGACTAGCTGTGTAAACTAAAAGGTAAATCGAAATTAAAATGTACGCAAGTTTGTTTCTGGATGTTTGGAAAACTCAATCTCCTACGTCACCTCTTCTTTTTTTTTGAAAAGCTCACCCTTTTGTCTTCGACTCATTTGAAGCAAATTTATCCTTAAACTTAATATACTTGTATTTATTTCTGTCTTCCCCATTTTTTCAACACCAAGGGTAGCCACATATTGTTTTAGAATGTGTACGACTGAATTCATCTGACTGACATAGTTTCGAATTCGGCAGGGAATTGGTTGTTTTCAATTCCACTTCTTCAGTGTCTAATTCCAACTGTTCTTCAGTTCTCAACAAGCCAATTACTTCCATAGATGGACTAGAAGAAGTTTTAGCAAAAAATCAATCAATGTGACCAAAAATCTCCTTATCCATAGTCTCTTCTTGAATTTGAACACATTCTTCCGTTGGTTCCTAGGTTTTCATCACAAATGAATTATTTTTTGAAACTTCTTTTTGATGACCTTCTAGAATTCTTTTAGTTATTGTCTTCAAAATTTCATCAATAGTAGTCTGCACATCCGAACTGGATGATGTTCCAGCTTGGCTTGTTTCTGATTGATCTTAATGAATCATTTTATTTGGAGTTGGATCTGATTATTCCTTTTTTGTTGTTCCTATTGATTCAGTTCAGTTTTGTTAGAGTCGAGATGAATAGAGTCCTTGTAGATATATTTCTCTTGTTGTCAATTGGAATGACTTGTTGGTTCTTCCCCCAGAACATGACTTTCATTTGCAGTGAGCACAAATCTACATTCAACTGAGTGAATGTATCTCGATCATCGTGGGCAGTTGAATAGGTCGAATCATAATTTCTCTTCAATTCTTTACAAATCAAGGTCAATTTCTTAATTTTCATTACATTAAAGAAATATTCCCTCCTCTCCAACGCATGAACCATCGATATTGCTTTCAAAGCCTTCATCACCATTTTCTCAAGAGCAATGAACTTCTTAAAAGTCTCATTCCTCTTCAGTTTTCGAGAAGTAACGATTGTTATAAAATGAGACCATTCATCATAGTATTCAGTTTTGTACTCATTCACCTCTTCCATTAACAGGTCTATCTGAGTTTGGACTGTAGATAGTGGTTTGGAATCATCAATGTCAACCATATTTCCTTTCATTTCCCTTTTGTCCCTTTAGAAGAGAATCTTAAGTCCTGTCCAGATCACTTGTACTCAATTCAATCCATGATAATCACGCCTTTAGGCCTTGCTGCCTATAGAATGCTAGGTGGAACAATTGTTCGCAGAGGAGAAGCTATCCCAACCAAGGTCAAATTTTCTACACATTTAGTAGAAACTTTCTAGTCAGTTTCCTTAGCAGTAGCTGCCTTGATATCAGTTTTGTTAAATTTCGGATCAATTTTCTCCGCCTCAACCTTATTTTATTTCTTCTTCTTCTCACTTGCCTTATCAAAGGGCAAAGGTGCTAGTTTTCTTGGAGTAGAAATTGCTTTAGTCTTTGTTGTCCTGGCCTTCTTAACTTGTGGAAAAGTTACTTTATCATGAACACTTTCATAGGTGATTAACTTACTCTTGGCTTTTGGCCTGGGGGCTAAATCGAATTTGCTCATCTCAGCCTTAGATTTCTTAGCTTGAGCCATTTATTCTCCAATCTTCTTCTTTACCTTTAACAGACTAGCAAGTGAAGTAGTCAGGCCTTGGCCCTTTGGCCTCAAAGCCGAAATGCTCTATGTATTGAGCATCCTAAGCTTGTGGAGAGTTTTTATTGCATTTAAAAGAATTCCAAAAACCTCGACGCAGTGAACTTCAATTTCATTTCGTCCAAATCAGCAGTACAGATACCATAAAAGTTAGTGATGCCTTCTGAATTTAACTGAAACAAGGCTGCAAAAAATCCCTTGTCAATTAGTAGGGAGTGATCATTGATATTCATAAAACTTTTCTCATAGAGCAACTTTACCACAAAGATATCCAAGGAAGCATTAGAAAGAAATTCTTTGAGTTCGGATGACTCTAAAAATCGAAAAACTCGTGAGATTTCTTCTTCTTCCTTAGTATAAATTGAATCGAAATCTAAAGAAATGGAATTTAATATTAAGCTAGTGAAGAAGATGTCAATTCGAAAGAAAATCCTGACATATTTTAAAAGATTTCTATATGAGAATCAAGAAGCGAAAAGCTCAAAGAAATGCAGATAACACTTTGAACAGGGAACAATATAGGAGTTAAACTGAGGAACTTATGTACGATGACTTTTTGAACTTCCTTTAACAATATACGTGCCATTGGAACTAAAATTTTTTTTTTTGAAATATTTATATAATGATTTTAGGAAAACTGATTATTCAAGCGTAAGGAATTAAACTAAGTTAACAATCATTCTACTAAATGATAATATCAGTTTGTCCAAAAGTACAAAAGTTCAGTTTAGTGAACTAAACTGACTTCCAGTTGAGTTCACAGTAAACTGACTTCTGTCTTATCAGTTGACCTTCTTAAAACTCAATATTCCTTGTAACTTAAGCATTGAGATAAGTCAATAAACCCTAAAATATTTCTTAGGTAATAAAACTTGGTCATCGGTAGTGGCTTGGTGAAAATAGCCGCTGCTTGTTGATCAGTTGAGATATATTCTAGCCTTATATATTTCTTCAATGTATGATCTCTAATGAAGTGATGTATGACAATAATGTGTTTGGTCCTAGAGTGTAGAATTGGATTGTAGTTGATCGTTATGATACTTGTATCATCACAAAATATTGATTACTCTTGTGCAATGATCTCATAATCTCTCAACTGTTGTTGAATCCAGAGCAGTGGGGCACAGTAGCTTCCATCAGCTAAGTACTCTGCTTCAGTTGTGGATGTTTCTATAGAAGTTTTCTTTTTTCTAAACTGAAAAATCAGTCTGTCTCCTAGAACTGATATGATCCACTGGTACGTTTTCTATCAAGCTTGCACCCAGAATAATCTGCATCTTAATAACCAACTAAATGGAAATAATAGTCTTTATGATACCATAGTCCAACATTTTTTTCTCCCTTAAGATATTTAAGAATTCTTTTGACAGCTAAATAAGGAGATTGATAAGGTTCAGACTGAAACCGAGCACACATATAGAGGACAAATATAATATCAGGTTGATTGATAGTTAGGTACAATAAAGAACCCATTAAACCTCGATACACGCCTACTTCAACTGATATCCCACATATTTCTATTCCATATTTCTTGATTAGTTCATTTGTGTACTTAGTTTGACTGATGTGAATATCATTATCCAATTGTTTCACTTGCAGACAAAGAAAGAATGTTAGTTCACCCATCATGCTCATTTCAATTTGTCCTGCATCAGCTTAGAAAACATTTCACATAGTTCGAGGTTATTTGAATCAAAAATAATGTCATCGACGTAAATTTTCACTAATAAAGTATGATCTCTTTTAGTAAACTTAAATAGAGTCTTATCAGCAGTGCCTATAATAAAATCATGTCAACAAAATACCTAGATATTGTATCATACCAAGCTCTTGAGCTTGTTTCAGACAATATAAAGATTTGTTCATTATATAAACATGATCAGAAAATAAATTGTTGATACACCTGATGGTTTTTCAACATAAACTTCTACTTATAGTTGTACATTCAAGAATGCTCTCTTTCCATCCATTTGATAAACTTTGAAATTATAGTAAGAGAAAAATGCAGGGAATGTCCTCATAGCTTCCAGTCTAGCTATTGGAGCAAAGGTTTCATCACATTCAATTCCTTCTTCGTGCCTAAATCCTTGAGAAATTATTCTTTATTTTTTCCTTACCACTGTGCAATCTTCATTGAGTTTGTTCATATATACTCATCTTGTACATATAACTGATTGATGAGAAGATTTTGGAACCAAGTTCCAAATAGAATTTCTAGTAAACTGAGTTATCTCTTCTTGAATAGCATCGATCCAACTATTTTCAGTTAAAGCTTCATCAATATTTTTAGGTTCAATGTTATAAATGAAAGATAGTGTAAAAATAAATTGAGCATTTGTCCTCTAGTTTTCACTGGAGCAGATGTGTTACCTACTACTAAGCCAGGTAGGTGATTCTTTGTTCCATCTATAATTGGGTTCATAAATGTTGTTATGCGGAACTGAATCAGTTTGTTTGCACTCGGTTTTGTTGGCATCAATTAGGTTTACTTCATTTTTGTTCTCATCAATTTTATTTTCAATTTTTCTTTGTGTATCCGCAAACTTGAACACCGTCTTGTTCAACTATTTATCAAATAGCTCAGGCTATGGAGATTGAAGTGTCCTTTTGTTATTATGGACCTCATCTTCACTCTCATCTTTGAGATTGATATCTTCAAATCGATTGTTGAAATCAGCTGGATCAGTTGACTATCCAGTATACACTGTTCATCAAAAACAATTTTCATTGATTCTTCAACATTTAAAGTTCTTTTGTTAAATACTCGATAAGCTTCGTAATTGAAGAATAAGAAAGAAATATACCCTCATTTAACTTAGCGCCAAAATCAGTCAGATGATTTTTACATTTTTTGTGGATGAAACATTTGCAACCAAAGATTTTTAAATAAGATGCCACATGTTGCTTGCCATGTCAGATCTTATATGGTGTCTTGTCATGTTTCTTGTTAATCATTGATATGTTTTGAATATAACATGAAGTTTTCACTGCCTCTCGCCAAAACTTTTGAGAAATATCAGAATCAGCAAGCATTGTTCTAGTAGCCTATTTAAGATTTCTATTCCTGCTCTCAACAAGTCCATTTTGTTGAGGTGTTCTAGTTGCAGAGAACTCATGCCTGATTCCATGACTTTCGAAAAATGTAGAAAAATTTGGTTGTAAAGTTTAATTCTTATATCATATCTGATTTTGTCAATCTCTTTTGATTTTTCATTTAAAAGGTTTTTGAAAATCTTGATCAGTTGAGCAGTAGTTTCATCTTTTGATTTTAAAAAGAATACCAATGTAAACCTTGAAAAGTCATCAACAATAACTAGAGTTACACCATTTGTTCTTAAACGATGACCTAACTTGCTTTCAGACTGAGAAGTTGAACAAAATTTATCCATGGAAAATTCTATTTTGGTCAAAACAATGACCAAGTCATTCTTACTCGGATTTGCAATGGCTCTGAAATTTAAATGGTTTAACCTCTTGTGCCAAAAATGGTTTTTTGGTAAGTTAGAAGCAATAAAGCACATTTGTTCACTAGGTTGTATAGTCCAACCGATTTTGTATGCATTTCCACATCTGTTACCTGTCATAATAACGCATCCAGAAACATCTTTGACAATATAAATATGTTTGTGGAACTCAATTGAATAGCCATTATCACACGGTTGACTTATGCTAATCAAACTGTATTTAATATTTTCAACAATTAGTACATCTTCATTAATAATGTAACAATGGATAAGCTTACTCTTACCCACAGTTTTATCTTTAGAAGCATCTCCAAAAGTAATCTTAGGTCCAGTAAACTGAGTTAGTTTAGATAACAATTTAGCTTTACCAGTCATGTGCCTTGAACATCCACTATCCAAGTACCAGACTGATTTCTTAATTAGTTCAGTTTCTATGTTCTGTTCACAAATGAGGAATAACTATTGGTACTCATACCTACTTGGGTCCACACGAGATTAGCTCTTTTGGAACACAAACTTGGATCAGTTTAACAGATCGACCATTTTTTTTGTTCCAAAGAAGTTGTGCATATGCATTTTTGTGATATGTTTTATGTACCTTAGATACAAAATTTCGTTTGGCCCTTACAACTTCATTTATTTGCTTGTATTTTTTCTAAACAGATTTGCTATTAAGGTATCAGTCAGGCTCACCTTTCATCGAGTTATGCTTAGCTAGACTGGGTTGGTTAGGCTTCCAGTTTGGCTTAGCATTGGAACTCTCATTAACGTAATCAACACCAACTTTTCTACCTTTACACAAAACATCTTTAGGATTTGCAACTTGAGGAATTGGTTCATTATGTTCATATACCAAACTAGATCTCACAAAGTGAATGTACTTCCCTTTTCACATGTTTAGCTTCGGTTGAGTAATAGAGTTATAAATGCTTTCATTGTTGTTAATACAAGTTTTGTCTCCAAATTATTTTTGCGACTCTTGAATTTCAGTTAAGGAAACTGAAGACTTGTTCCAAGATGAAACTTGTTCAATTAGCTTCGTATTCTCAGATTTTAACTTCTTATTTTTATCTAGGGCCCTGTCATTCTCAGTTTTAAGCTTGACAATCTATGCTTTTAGACTCAACATCTCACTAGATTGTTCCAAGTCAGGTTTAGTTTCGTTGTCTAGGAGATCATTTTTCTTAGCTTTAACTTCCTCAAATGAGAGAGAAAGTTTTTGGTACTCATTTACCATCTCATGAAATGCAGTGACAAGATCATCTTTTGCGAAATCAGTTGAGCTAAAATCGAATACTTGTTCACTAGTAGATTCTAGCTTAGCATCATTTCCATCAAGCACTTCACTTTCTCATTATCACTCGAACTACTTGAGCTTTCTGACTCAGATGATTCACTGTCAGAGTCATCCCACTTTGATTTGTTTTCCTTTGCCACCAACAACCTATGCTTTTTGTTAAAGACTTTTTTTCATCTTTGGATCCACTTCTGTCTGAAGACTTATTGTCCTTCTCAACCGATCTCTTGTAATTCTTTTTTGGTTTGGTATAATCAGCTATAAAATATCCAATTTTGCCACATTTGAAACAAGCGTTGGAATCACAAGTTGATTCCCTCTTCAGATAAGATTTTTGGTGAGAGCCTTTAAAATTTCCATGATTCTTCCTTAGAAACTTGCCAAAATTCTTCACAAACAGTGACATGACATCAATACTCAACTTCTTGGTTGCCTTCTCATTCAAAATTGATGGTTCTAGATTCACTACAGTTAAGTCCTTTGTCAATTGAGAGGTAGATTGATCATCCTCTCTAGTTTGCAACTCAAATTCATAAGCTTTTAGATATGTGAATAGATCATGTAGTTCCAGCTTCTTTAAATCTTTTGATTCTCATATAGCCATTGTATTCAAATCTCACTCTTTGGGCAATCCACGCATTACTTTCAAAATTACTTCTCGGTTATTGTACACTTTTCCAATTGCACTCAGTTCATTGATAATATTGTTTATTCGTTCATCAAATTCAAACATTGATTCTCCTTATTTTATCTTGATGCTATCAAACTTTTGTGTAGCAACAGAAAGTTTGTTTTCTTTTGTTTTTTCATTACCCCCGCACAACTAAATCAGTTTTTCTCAAATTTCTTTTGTTGTCTTGCACATCTTGATCTTGCGGAAAATATTCTTGTCAAAATTTCTATACATCATGTTTTTAGCCACATTATCGATGTTAGCTTTCTTCTTATTATTGTTTGTCCATTCATCCTAGATTCATCCCTAGGATTTTCAATTTTCTGAAGTTCCCAGTTAGTTCTAGCAATAATATTTTTTTTTGCTTTCAGAATTGTCAGTGATCCATCAGTAATGATGTACCACATCATCATCCTGTGAAACTAAATGAACATGCATCCTTATCTTTCAATCATCAAATGCTTCTGTGAGAACATTGAGATCTTGTTGATTGAAGCCATTTCAGAAAATGTTCAGAAACGAGAATAAGCCGTCTCTGATACCACTTGATAGGGTCGATTGAAATGTTTAGAAGGGGGTTGACTAAAAACTTCCTAAAATTTCTTTTTTCAATAATAATTATATCTAGTTAGAAACTTAACTTGGTATTCTCGATTATCAGTGTCAGTTTGCTAACAAAAATATATGCGGAAAGAAGCTATACTGACATATTAGAATAGAACAGTTCAATTAATGGCCTGACTATATAAATCGAATGGTAAACCTAAAATAAAATGTATGAAACTTTTGTTTCTGAATGTTCGGAGAACTTAAACTCATATGTCACACCCATTTTTCCTTTTTGGAAGGCTCACACTAGAAAGCTTTGATCTTTACGGGCAATTTACAAAACCAAATTCAATTTGGACATAACCCTGTCAATCTAAAACCCCTCGTCTACTCAACTGAACGAAGAAACGGTATACAAACTGTTCTCGAATGCAATTAATTACAAAAAATCTTCCTAACACTTGATGACCCTTAATGATCATATGCAACTATGTAAAGTGTGCTTGAGTGTATGACTAGTTTTATTCGTAAGCTTGAAAGCTTGAATCAAATGTTTGTCTATGTAATCTTTTGTTCTGTAGGTTTTTCCCTTTTTTGTTCAATTGATCTGCAACTCTATTTATATAATTCAAGCTATAATGGTCACAAACTTCAAAAAAGATCTACTCCAAATAATGATAGTTGTTAATGTGTTTTGTCCATTTCATCATTCTCTTACAACCGTACAAAATTTTAGTGTGGTCTGATTAAACTCCGTCAGCAAAGTAAGGAAAAACATATTCGATAATCAGTTAAACAATCTAGTGTAAACTAATGTTCTTGAGAAATAATAAAGATCTCTAAACTAGTAAATTTTCAAAACGTGGTTTGATATAATTCAGTATTGGTCCGAGTCAGTTTTGCTTTTACCAGTCTAGATTAGTTAAACTTGTTTTAGCTCATGGAAATAGTTAGTTTCGTTTGGTTCAGATGACTCAGATAGTCTAATTCAGTTTAACTTACATCAGTTTTCCCTTAAATCATTTGTTAACACTAAAATTTAAATGTTCCAACAATGACATTTAATTTATCTGTATACTCATGCAAGTTTCATAAATAAAAGTTCTTGAATATTCTTGTAAGACCCGAGATTTTATCATTTTAATCCGAGATTATTTAATTTATGATTTTGGAATGTTGAGGATTGAAATTGAATTAAAAAAAATTGTGAGGACCAAATTGCAAATAGTGAAGTTTCAGGGGCTAAAGTGCAACTAATTGGATTGAATGGGACACTTGGCTTTCTTATGCAACTGATATGTCAAATATCATTTCCTTCTTCAGACTCCAGCAAGAACCGAATGAATTCCATAGCTATTCTCTCAAATTTCCTCAAAGCCTAGAAATTTATTGTGCAAGATCCGTTTATCAGAATTTGAATCCGAACACAGTTCTGTGCTCCTCTCATCGACAGCTACAACTGAACGTAAGTTTTATTAGGTTCTGTTATCATTTGAAATTATGATGTTGGAAGAATTATTATTTGATCATTATTATGTGTTCTGGAAATATTAGACATCGTAGAATCGAAGTCAGATCAAATAACAGATTGATTATGGAATTGTTATAATTTTCTGATTATATTGATTAGAAATTGGACAGATTTGGATTATTGATTGATTATGGATTGTATCATATATTAGTTTTGATTTGTAATTGATATCTGTTGATATTGTATTGACGGGAATATCGGGATTGTGCCGTTATGCCGTTGATTTTGAATTAGATTCAGATTGATCGGAGTTAGTATTGAATTGGGAATGGAATGTTGATATTGCTATTCTCGATATGTCATTTCAGATTGACAGAGACAGTCTTGAATTCAGAACTTCCCATTTCTTCAGACCGAGACTACAAACGAAAGGTATAAGTCAATGTGGTACTGGGAGAACGGCTCGAGTAGGATATACTTGAGTTTCCCTAAATCACATACTTATTGTTATTATTTACAATGATTTGAATTGATATGCTTGTTCTATTGATTTATAGAAGCATGTATTAGATGAGTATCAGACGAGTAATCTTGTGACATAAGTGCCGATGGTGATGGAATCGTCACTGGCACATTGCACCTTGTCACAAGATAGTAAATTGGCGATAGTGCCACAGTCTGTGACGGATAGGTCAAGACACCGGATGTTTGGTTATATCGATTGAATAGAATTGGAGTTTCTTCTATTACTGAATTCGATATAGGAATGCCAACATCTGGAAACTGGGATCCCTAGACTAGGATTGAGTCTAGTATGAGACGTGGAGTCACGAGTCTGATTGACAGTTTTATATTGATTATGTTTTCAGATTTGATACATATTACTGATAGTTGTTACATGCTTTTACATTGGTTATATGATTGCATGTTTCATTGATTTATACTGGGATTTTATTCTCACCGGAGTTATCCGGCTATTGTCGTGTTTGTATGTGTGCATGGCAACAGGTGGGACATGATCGGGGTCGAGGAGATAAAGAGAGATCGGGATTAGAGTGGAGACTTCGGACCTTGATTAGAGATAGGGTTTGGACACTTGATATTTAGTTGTTAAACCTTAGTTTGAATGATTGTATATAGTACAAGACTTGTACTTTAATACTGACATGTATATTAGAATGTATTCCATTACGTTCCGCATATAATACTGTATTTTAAAAAGAAAAAAATTGAGACCCTGTTTATTATAATTGATTAAATTGTCCCAAATGATGATTAAGAGAATGATTAGCGTCCGGGTCCCCACAATTCTATAGGTATTGTGAGGTTTGCCTCTCAAATTAAGATCATGAAACTCGTTAAGAAGCGTGCCATATATTTTAAATAGGTTCCTAGTTGATTCAGCCCCCTAAAATAAGGATAAAATTCCCTTGAGCTTGAGAGTAACATCAGTGATGTAAATGCCATGCATTTGTAAGGACATAGAGAAGTTAATTTATTAAGATGCCTGATCATTTGATGATGCACTAAACAATCCTCCATCGGAGTGTCCAATTGGTTATCTCTTATCGAGTGAAATAGTTTGTGGTTATGGTTGTAGATCATTAATCTTTTTACCCGAGATAACTTAGAGGTTTTACGTACTAGCATGTACTTTGACTATTTTACCGACTCCATTGAAGGTCATCAGATGACGAGATTAGGTGTAGTTTTGAAATACGTAAGAGCCAATATAGAGTAGTCAGGCATTCACAGTCCGCCAACGGGTAAATATAACTTATGTGATTTGATGAGTTAATAGTGCAATAATCTCTAGCAAGAGTAACAAATATATATTTTGGAAAGGTGTTTCTTCAGTTGCACATATCATGTCACTGTTATTACTCAATAATATATCACATCGTTATCGAATTAATTTGCAACTGGATATATGCAACTCGATACACCATTGGTCATAGATTCGATCTGGATATATGAGTTGAAGGGACCGTACTGTATGCTAACCATAACTTAATGTTCTTGCAGGCACTATCGATGACATATACGCGATCATATGCCAATGCTACTAAACGCTCTTATGATGATCTTATGGGTGCAATCAGATTACAGCTCTAATGTTCTTGATCAAGGGGATGATGAAAATAATGAGGCTAATTAGTGCAAGCCCGAATAAGAATAAATGTTATTTTTAATAACATGAAGTTATGAACACACGGCTAACTGTATCCCTGAACCATTGGGGGTTACACAAGTATTGGATTCTGTTTTCCTGTTTAGATAGTCAAGTTCAAGTAATTGAATTCGACAACTGTAGTTTTATGGAGATCAAACAGATTGCTTATAAAATATTTTATAAGTTGATTGCATATCATGGAAGATGTGAAAGTTAGCTTAATAGCTAATTTAGTGGGAGAGTGGAATTGCTTGTTTTAAGGAAGAGTTCACAAAATTGCAACTGGAAAAAATAGATCAATGAAATTTCTTCTTTTTCATTAAGAGATCAATATTTTTATCCTCGATACATCGGCGTTTTGTGATAATCGATCGATGTTTTAACGAGTTAACAATTATTTATTTAGTAAATTTAGAATCTACTAATTAAATAATAATTTTAGTAGTAATGACTACTAAGTGTAAAATTCTCATGAAACATTATAGAAGAATCTAGAATAAATTAATTAAGTGAGTAATTAATAAAAATTATTTAATTTAAATATATAAATATATATGTATATGGATATATGAATATAATATATTATATTATCACAAGTTGATAATGATTTAATTAAGCATTGTATTTTCAAAAGTAGAAAATACATACTTGAGATATTTTAAATAATGAAATTAGGGTATCTTGATTCAAGTAGGATTCTTAATTAGATCAGGAGTTAAAACATATAAATATTTCATTAAGGGTTATATGAGGTAACATAACTTTTTTGCAAGCTAATTTTGTCCACAAAATTTCTCTCTCTTTCTCACTAAGCAAATTTAGGCCAAACCTATTTTTGGAACAGAAAATTATCGGCCCCTTCCTTCCACACCGCCACCGTCCAAATGTCACCACACCGCCACCAGATTTCTGAAATTTGTACGATACAATCTCAACACAAATTTCGTTAAGATCTCTAGTGCGATCTTTACGAGAGATCCAGTATGTGATCGTGGACTTGTTCAGCTGATCGAAGAAAGGAGGAGATCCGTCAGTAGGGATTTACAAGAAAGGCTATTTCAAACTAAAACCTGTTATAGTTGGTGCTGACGTTATATAGGCAACGGTAAATTAAACTAAACACTCTATTAATGTTTATTAAATCATATGACGCCAAATAAACGTTGTGAACATCAAAACTAAAATTTTAAATTTCAGTTGTCCATTAAGTAAAGAAAAACATACTCTAACACTTGAACACTCGTATAAGTTGAACTTTAAACTCATATAAACTATTCATTATAATTTTGAGTTTCCAATCCGATCAGATGTCTCCCTAAACGACCTGAATCAAGGCACAATGACTTCACGTTTTAATCGTGGCTAGTAGAATGCCTGTCAGATCAATTATTAATCTAGATATACGATCAGATCAACAACTAACAATCTTGACCTTTACATACTCGGCAACACTCATGTTCATCATATATGTTAAAAAAAAATTTGTGGGGTTGTTGGCTTTAATTTTTATGGGTTTTAGTGTGTGTTTGAGAGAGATTTTGTTTATTTAAAAGTGATATATTGAAAGTAGGTGAGAATAAAAAGTAGAGAATATTTGGAAAAAAAAATACTAAATTAGATACAAGCTAAAGTTTGAATACTTGAAGAAAAATTGATTTGAAGCTTAATTTTTTGTGTAAAATTACAACAATATTTTTCAACTACATAATATTTTTCTTTTATAATTATCTAAATTTGGTATTCACACCATGTCATCAATATATTTATAAAATTATTATTAAGTTTTGAATATTTCTATCAAAATTAATTTATCTTTTTATTAGGATCAAGCACTTACCACAAGACCAAAAAATATAGTTGTTAACCAATGAGTAACTTTAATTTTGTATACTTGTGGCAGCGCAGAGTGCATCTACTTAGATGCTAATGGGTTGGGTTGTTAAGCCCATGAACCCAGGGAGGTAGATGTCTATCTGATGTGTTGTCTCATATCCTTTAGAGATCAATTATATCATTTTTCTACTGTCGGCTCTATCTCAGCCGAGATAGTATTACCAATTAAGCTATAGTGCCACTCTTTTATGGCCAGTCGAGCCAACCAGATTAAGCGGTGCAACGTCGGTATCTTAACGCGTGAGAACTTCTCAAGAGGTCACTCATCTCGGTACTACTCTCACTAATGTATGCTTAACCTAAGATTCCTCCAAAAAAGTATATAAATATGCTTCTTTCGAGACTTGATTGAACCCATGACCTCGCTCTGATACCAATTGTTAGGATCAAATGCTTACCACAAGAACAGAAGATGCGCAGCTGTTAGCCAAGGTGTTACTTTATTTCCTTATATTTGTGGCAGTGCAGAGTGCATCTACTTGTGTGCTAATAGGTCTGGTTGTTAGGCCCATGAGTCCGGTGAGGTGCGTATCTATCTGCTGGTGTTGTCTCATGTTTATTTGAGATTAGCATTACTCTTTCTCTACCATCGGCCTTGTCCACATCAAAGACAATATTATCCGTCAAAATCTTACATCACTCTTTTACGGGCCCACCTAAACAACTATATTAAGCGGTGCAACGTCAACAACTTGATGCATGAGAAATTTCCTGGAGGGCACTCCTCTCGTGACTTCTCTCATTCATGCACGCTTAACCTAACACTTTTTAAAAGATGAATGCTTTAAGATTTAATGAAAAAACAAATGAAAAAATTTGTATAGATGTCCAAAATATGTAAAAAAAAATGAAAATGTAAATTATAAAAAATATTTTTAAAATATAAAATTCTTATAATAAATTGTGATTTTGAATTTTATGATTTTCATTTGAAATTTTTAAAAACTCATATATAAAAAAATTAATATTTTAAAAAAAATCTAAAAATATTTATAAAAATTGATAATAATTGTAAAATATGATAAATTTTTTAAAGATTAAATGTCAAATTGTAACAATAAATTATTAACAAAAAAATAGAAAAAGAAAAAAATCTTAATTTTCTTTCTAGCTTATTGGATAAAAGTTATAAAACTTTTAACAAAAGTCGATTTTCACGAATACCGCAAAATACTTCCAGTCAACCAGAAAGCAAGAAATGCTTACCAGAAGCTCTCATAAATAAAATACCGTCTTGGTTCCTCTCAAATTAAAGAAACTCCCCTTTGGCACTAAAGGTTGCTCATCTGACCTCTACGACCCTACCCAGCTGTCTACAAACAAAATAATATCTCCTATTTTTTTTTTTGGGTTTTCAAGACGTTTCAAAAAATAATTTCGTATATGATATATAAATCTTGCATATTTCAACTGTATGTTAATGGACCGATCTTGAGTCTTGGCCTCCATTTTTTTATAATGCCACACTTTACTTAGCCCATTGAAGACCACTCTTTTCACACCCAAAACCAACCAGAAAAAAAGTTTGATTTATTTAAAATCAGAGGGGCTGGGAGCTCCCTCGTAATGTGTCGATCGGGCTCAACTCGCTCGGGGTAGCTTAAACAAAAATCAATAAATAAAGTTATATATACATTGAAAAAAGAAAAAAGCTTTCCTTCATTTAAAAATATTATAAATGAAAAAACTCTCCGCAATATCAATTTTCAAAACATTTTTATATGTTGAGCCCGCCGATCAATTAAACTTAAAACCAAGTGATGATATGTAACTAAACTCGGAAACATACTTGGAAACTTCAACTGTTCTTTTATGGAAGATGAATCAATTCGTAGATCTAAGATGTGTTCAAAATGAACAAAATTCTACTCATATATGTCAACTTTTTTATTTAAATATAAACAAAACAAATCGATTTCTAAATCATCCTTCTAGAAGATCATTTTTACAATCTTTATAGTTATTTTGTTCTCTATGTCTATTCGAGAGGATCCTACGGAAGAAAAAAGGGATAATTTATTATTTTTCTTGTTTGATTGGCTAAAAATGGTATAGGTAAAATAAAAATAATTAGTTCAAATAAAAATGTGGGATCAATTTCTGTGATTATGCCATATTTTAAATGTTAATGATGTGTTTTAAGCTGGCCTAGCTAATTATTATCATTTTCGAGAAATCGGAATCAAGTTTTAATCCTAGCTATCAATATGATCATACGAGACAACTCAACCCTACATATATATCCAAAGATTTCTATGCCATTTTGACCATAGATGATTCATCTGCATGTAGAAAACATAATAGAAAACTTACTCCGAGAAACCAATCTTGCGCAAGAACGGCATAAAAAGTCCAAATCCCTCCATTCAAGAAAATGAAAAACGAGAGAAAAAAGGGCATGTATTCCACACTTTTCGTCATCACCACCCTCTTCTGCAAAATGTAATATAATATATTAATTTCTTCCTCAATTAATCATCAGTGTGTTATATACATATATTTATAAATGAAAATTTGTATTTTTTGTCTGTTACTTTTGTCTTTGTGCAGTTTTGATCATTTTTATTGTCAAATTTTAGTTTTAATCCGCATATATTATTTTTTGTAATTTTAGTCATTTTTTTCAACGTAACGTTGATGTAGCACCAATGCAAAGCTGATGTGACACTGACATATATATTGTCACATCAACAATCACAATAAAAATTGACTACAATTCAAAAAAATCAGAAAATGCGGGGTGGAACCTAAATTTTAGCCTCGTCTAAATGTTTAATCTTTAAGGAATATGACTAATTTAATTTTAACTGTATCGAACAGACAATTGAAACATGATTACAATTCATAACAAACAGTACTTGTCCCTTGAAAATCAAATTTCTTCTTTTTCACGCTAAACTTGAATAATCGTAATTCAATAAAATTGAGTAGTTATTTGGCTCTCATTATCACACATTACCATGTTTTATATATCTTATGTTATTTCTTGAAATAAACTCAGAGATTCTAAAATATGCTACGATATAATGATTAATTGTTTTTGGAAACTCTTTCTTTTTATTTTCTAAAAAATAATTTTAAAATACTTCATATGATATCAAAAATATCATGCATACGTGACCTCTAAAAAGAATATCACACATACATTCTTAAACTACATGGTGTTTGTTCACAAGAAATAATATTTTAGGGGAAGTATATATGCTCATCTTTTATATATATATATATATATATATAAAGTTTTGATATGCTGCACACCTACCGTGCACACCTATGTGAGCACCGATGAGGTGTCACTCACCCATTGGATGTGATGAAATATAGAAAAATTGCGCATCCAATAGGTGAGTGACACCTCATCGGTGCTCACATAGGTGTGCACGGTAGGTGTGCAGCATATCAAAACTGATATATATATATATAAAATACAAGATCGAATGTTTCTCGGTTTATGAAAAGTGATAGTTAATGGTAACGGTGCAACTCAAATATTTTAAATAGTATAACATCTCAAGCGTGCGTCATATTTCGATTGCTCTACCTAACAGAAACAATTATTGTACTAAACAATCTCGCTCCCCAATATTTGCATTTCTTGCAATCATACAAAATCAATCTTGTTATCAATTATAGGACCAAGCACTTGCAGATTTATAAAAATTATAGCTGGTAATAACGGTACAATTCAAATATTTTAAACGGTAAAGCTCAAACACTATATTTTGATTACTCTACTCACTAGAGAAGTTATTGCAGCCAACAAATAATCATATCTTATGTATTTTCAATATAGGTGACAATATTTTTTTTTAAAAGCTGACAGTAAATCCATTTGTCATAATGGATTTATGAAGGGGTTGATAAAAAAAAATATGGCTAATTAGGATAAGGTCGAATAAGAATTAATGTTGTTCTGAATCACATGGATATGCGAATTCATGGATAGTTGTATTCTTGAACCACTGAGGTCACACAAGTATCAGATTTTGTGTTTCCGTTGAGATAGTCAAAGTTCAAGGAATTAAATTTGACAACTGTAGTTTGATGAAAATCAATCAGAATGTGTATAAAAGAATTTATAAGTTGATTCCATATGATGAAAGAAATGGAAAAAAAAGTGTGTAACTTCTTATTTTTGTGAAGGAGTTCACAAAATCGACAGCTTTCAAAAATAGAAATTTTGATTTTCGAAATTTTTAATTTTCATTATTTGAATAAGACTTATATCCTTGATATATCAGCGATATCAGATCGTCACTACAAGAAAATTGTCATTCAACAACGCACATACGACAACGGTTTTAACACTAAAACCGTTGTCGTATGCTTTTTAACAACGGTTTTAGTGTAAATCGTTGTCGTATGTGCGTTTTTTTAAGCAAAAGACAACGATTTTTAGAAAAATATTGTCGATTAACATGTTTTTTGGACAAACAACAATTGTTCTTTTAAATTAAAAAACCGTCGCTAAATGTAACGACGGTTTCAGAAAAACCGCCGCCAATTAAAAAATTGCGACGGTTTTGCTTAAAACCGTTGCTACATTTAGCGACGGTTTTAAATCCGTTGCTAAATATAGTGAAGGTTTTAGGCAAAACCGTCGCAATTTTTAAATTAACGAAGGTTTTACTGAAACCGTCGCTAAAATTTGTGACGTTTTGAACAACCCTCGCTAAACATAGTGACGGTTGTAAGCAAAACCGTCGCAATTTTTAAATTAGCGACGGTTTAATAATCAACCATCGCTATTGCTTTACTGTCACAAATTGTCTATAAATATCGCGTTTTCGGTCCATTTTCTTCCATACCACTTCACAATACTTAAAATTTTTCTCTCTTAGACGTATTTAGTTTCGATTTAGGGTATTTTTTTTGTTTCAATTTCTGGCAAATTTTTAAGTGTTAGAGATTATGAATATTGTTAGCATAGTCAGATTGTAAGTTTTTTTTAGATTTATTAAAAGTAAATTTTTTTTATTTTACTGAAAATTTAGCGACGGACATCATGGAAAACTGTCGCTAAAATTAACGACGAACTTTATGGAAAACCTTCGCGAATTGTAGCGACGATATGTTAAACTGTCGCTAATTAGCGATGGTTTGTTATGATGTCCGTCACTAAGTTTAGCGATGGTGATCAAACGGTGATCAATTAGCGACGGTAAAATCCGTCGCAAATAATAGCAACGACATTAGATAAAATCCGTTGTTGTTTAATGTACTTTCAAAAACACCATACGTTGTCGTTAGCCGTTTTGTTGTAGTGTGTTTATCGGGATTATAATGAGTTCATAATTATTCATTTAGTAAATTGTACTTTACTAATTAAATAAAATTATTTCTAATAGTGACTACTAATATGTACAAAATTCTCTTAAAATATTCTAGAGGGACTAGAATTAATCAAAGAAATTAAATAATTGTTATTTAATTTTAATTAATATGTCTATGTATATATTAAATGTGGATGTGTAAGTATATATATATATATATATATACTATTTGGAGATGTAAAGATGTGTATGTAAAAAATATATATCATGTATTATCAGAAATAGCGGAAATTTGTTGAACCAAGTCTATACAAATGCAGTGGATAAAACACAATATATATAATATATCACTAGGAAAGTCACCCAAATATTCTTTCTTAAAAATATGGGGATGTCATGCAAGCGTGAAGCAGACAGTGAGAGACAAATTGGATAGTAGAGTCAATATGTGCTATTTTGTAGGATACACAAAGAATTCTGTTGGATATTACTTCTATGAACCCAATGACACACATGTGTTTGTTTCAATGAATCTCACCTTTTTAGAGAAGGAGTTTCTATTAGATAGAAAACTCGGGATGATAGAACTCGAATATATTCGGGAACCACCCACTGATGAAATACAAGAATCCATACTCCAACAGCTAGTTGAAGAAACACAAGCTCATAAGAGATTTGAAAGGGTCTTAAGCCCGTCATTTTTGGATGTGATCCAAGAAATTTCAAATAAGAATTGTCTGATGTCAGTTCTTCTAAATGGCTTAAAATCCATGCAGTCCGAAATTGACTCCATGTATTCGAACCAAGTATGGTTCTTAGTAGATTCACCTTACGGAATTCTTACCATATGATGCAAATAGATTTGTAGAAGGAAACTTGAGGCGGATGGGAAGGTAGTGATCTTCAAAACGAGATTGGTAGCATAATGATAGACTCAAAGGTAGGTGTTGACAATGAGGAAACCTTTTCTCTAGTCCTGATGTTTAAAAATAAGTTTAGCAGTGCTGTACAAGAGTTTGGTTTTCATTCCTTTAGGTTACTGCTAGCTATAACAGCATGGTATGACCATGAAATATGACATATGGATGTGAAGAAAGTGTTCCTTAATGGTGACCTTGAGGAATAGATTTACATGTGTCAACCCGAAATATTCACATAGTAGGAAGTGAGCATAAAGTATGCAAACTTCAGATATCCATCTATGGACTCAAGCAGGCATCTAGGAGCTAGAACCTCATAGCACTATCAAAGAGTTTAATTTTGCCAAGAACCACGAGGAACCTTGTGCATACAAAAAGGTTATTGTGATTTCATTGACATTTCTAGTACTTTATGTTGATGACATGCTACTTATTGGGAATGATGTTCGGATTTTACAAACAACCAAGGTATGGTTAGCTAGTAAATTCTCCATGAAAGATATGGGTGAAGCATCCTATGTATTGGGATTGTAAATCTATAGGGATAGATCAAAGGGGATACTATGTCTCACCCAGTCCACATATATCGATATCATACTGAGGTGATTCTCTATTAAATAGTCAAATCTAAGATATCTCCCAATGGATCATGATGTGATTTTATCAAAGTCGATGTACCCTAAGATTGATGAAAAGATAGAAACCATGAGCCGCATTCCATATGCATCTACAATAGGTAGTATAATGTACGATATAATATCTATTCGATCTGATATTGCATTTTCACTGAGTGTTGCAATCAAATATCAATCGAATCCCGGTCCATTGCATTGGAAAGCTGTGAATGACATTCTTAAGTACTTGAAAAAAACTAAGAATTTGTTCGTGGTTTAAATGAGTGGTGAATTAAAAGTGGAAGACATACTGATTCTAGCTTCCAATCAGATGTGGATGATTCTAAATCAACCTCCGGATATGTATTCAAGCTTAACGGTGATGTTGTCTCTTGGAAGAGTTCCAAGAAAGACACCACATCGGATTCAACCATTGAGGCCAAATACATAGCTGAATCGTCTATAGCAAAGGAAGGGGTTTGGACGAGGAATTTCGTTCAAGTGTTGAGTATCATTCCTCAAATAGTTGAGATAGTCCCAGTCTACTGCGACAACACCGGTGTCATTCCGCAAGCAATAGAACTTATGTCTCATCAGCGATCCAAACATATACTGAGGATGTAGTGCCCAAAACTAGTACATGTAAACCTCATGCATGATTGAATTAATTAATTTATTTAGTGAATAATTTATGCAATGAATGCTATGTGTTAAATTATTTTTAAAATAAATATTTATTTTGTTATGCAATTTTATTTTATTTAAGATGTTTTCAAGAGTTTTAGTTTTTCAGACGAATGTTCGATACCGAACCGGGAAAGGAGAACGAAGACGATTAAGATTTTACAATTTTAAAGTTATATTTTTATTTTAAGTCAAGAAAATAGTATTTTAAAGGATTTATAAATTTTAACATTTTTAGGACTACATATAATTTATTGAAATAGATAAAAGTATGTTAAGCATTTTATTTAGCAAAAATTCGAAAATAAGGAATTTAAACACATCCACTCAAAATAAAATATTTTAATAATTAATTTTATGAATTAATTAATCTAATTACATGATATTTAATTAAATACAGAAACAAAAACAGCAATTGGACCAGAGAACACGATTGCATTATCAGGTCGTAATTGAACAGATCGAACAAGCTCGAATTGGATAGAATTTTAAAATTGTATGCCTCTTAATTAAAAATTGGAAGGCTTAATTATTAATATAAATTGTAAGGGCTTGACATTGGGTGACAACCGCACACATATGGTGACGACCGCGGGTTTGGCATCGGGTTTGTGGTTAAGCTAGACCAGGGAATCGAGAACATCAGCTTGCGGGCATATGGAGAGACGCGACTAGGATGCACGATTTTGTGTGGATTCAATGGGTTCTGGTGCGTTATGGGCTAGAGCGGAGGCTTAAGTGATTGCTAAGGGTAGAGTCTAGGGCTTGGTTCGGGTTTTGTTTCGAGTTGGAATCAATAGGAAGTAGTACGGAATGCACGGGTGCCATAGCATCACTTTTGGGACAGCTTGTGTCGATATGGTTTGTTATGCATGGTACGAGGTTCGGGAATAGTTCGGGGATGTTCTAGGGCCTTGGGCAGTATGTTAAGGTTGATTCCCGAGTCGATTGGTATGTCCTAAGTGGTTCTATTTAATTCGAGAGTCGTATGTCTCAAAATGCACCTTATGCGCTGTTTTGGGTATAAATTATAGTCTATAGGGGCAGCATATCCAAGGACAATCCCATGAGGTTCACGATGTTCATATGTAATTATGATGTGAAAAATAATTATTTTTGAGATATGAGATTTGTATTATGGCCAAATTATGTTATGGGTTTGGAAGCCAGAGAACGTGTCCGGGGACATCTACAACCATCCAGTCCAAGAGATGTGGTGATCTCTGTTGGCCCAGTACTGTGGTTTAGTTTGATCAAACGAATTATATTATGGGCCACTTGCATTGAATAAAAGTTTACGCAAAATGATTTAAGATTACGATGACGAGCACGAAAATATGATTTTATGTAAGTTTTTATACAAGAAAGTCGTGTTATACATATTTATGCTTATATTATGCTATGTACGAGCTATTTTGAAATTTAATGGATTTTATTACGTATTATTTGTTATTTACTATTTAGGCATGCTGAATTATTAGACTCATTAGACTTGGTCTATGCAGATGATTTAGTTGAGGATGCTGGAGGTGATGACCAGTGATCAGGCTCAGGCTAATGGCAGTACAAACCTGAGAACCTTGTAGCTTACGAGATTTTATTATGCACAATTTTAAAATATTTACTCTAATTTTATTGCACTGGTTTTAGTGATAAGTAAGTTGAGATTTTTATTAGACTTTTTCAAGTAATGATGGATGTTTTTAAATTAAGGATTTTATTGTTTTGGTATTTAGATAATGGAGTTCTAATAATAAATTTTATTTTAGTACGATTGGTGACCATTATTTATTTTACGAGTTATATTTATAATAAATTAGTTAATAAGAAATTTTAATATTTTTCCTCAAATATTAAAGTATTATTATTTTAAGGCACGGTTCGTCACAGGGGAAGTTCCATATAATCCGGTAGATGTGGAAAAAAGAGACTATTAATAGAGAAAGTCGTCTCTGCAAGTAACATTTCTGATCCACTGACGAAGACCCTGCTAAGATCATTGTTTGAGAAACATTATTAAGCAATGTGTCTAATATCTATGGGTAGTTGGCTATAGGGCAAGTGAGAGATTGATAGAGTATTTGCCCAGTGAGCCAACTTGTGGCTTGATATTTATTGACTCTAATGTGAAAACGATCTATATTTTAATAATATTTTACGATTTTATCCAATTATAATATTTACTTTATCTATTTACCCATGCAAACTGTATAGATACAATCTTTGAATATATAAAAGGTAGCGGCATGAGGTGTGCCTCTCAACATAAAATGATGTAACTCATTAGGAAGTGTACCATATATTCTAAACATATTCCTAGTCGAATCAGTCACCGCCTAAAATAATGATAAATTTCAATTTTGAGACTAGAATCTGTGATGTAAACGTCATGTTTCATTGGTAAGGACATTGAGATTTCCATCCATACATATGAGTGATCACAGACTGTCCAAGTGGTTATAACTTGCTAAGTGGAATAATTCGCGGTTATGGTTGTATATAATTAGTCCTTTGATCTGAGACAACGTAGAGGCTTTACCTACTAGCATTCATTTTGATTCATATACCAACTACCTTGAGAGTCATCAGATGACGAATTTGGGTGTAGTTTTGAAATAAGTACGAGCAAATGCATTGTATTCGGGGATTCACCATTTGCCTACAAGTGAAGATATCCTTATGATTTGATGAGTTAATGGTGAGAGGTCTTTGGACATAGTAAAACATGTGCATTTTAGAAAGGTGTTTCCTAAGTTTAACAAACCAAGGGTGGAATCTCGATATATCAATGGTTACATATTCGATCGGGATATATGAATAGAAGAAACCATACTATAAGCTAATCATAACTTAAAGTTCTTGCAGGCATTATCAGTGATACCTAGGGGATAATTGAGAAGTTCTACTAGACGCTCTTACCATGATCCGATGGGTGCAATACAAATGAGTTCTAACATTCTTGATCAGGACATTGATGAAAAGAATAGGGCTAATTAGGATAAGCTTGAATAAGAATAAATGTTATTATGAATCACATGTAGATGTGAGCCCACGGATAGATATATCCCTGAACTATTGAGGATCATATAAGTATCGGGTTATGTGTTTCCATTGAGAAAGTCAAAGTTCAAGAAGTTGAATTTGACAACTGTTGTTTGATTAAGATCAAACATATTGCTTATAAAAGATTTTATAAGTTAATTCCATAGGATCTAATAAATGAAAATTAGCTTAACTGGTAATTGACAAAGGAGAGTGAAAATGCCTGTTTTGGTGAAAGAGTTCACAAAATTGGAAAATGGAAATTTTTATATTCGAAATTTTTGATTTTCATTATATTAACAAGACTTGTATCTTTGATATATTTGCGATGTCAGATCGTTGATCGTAGTTATAATGAGTTTACGATTATTTATTTAGTGAATTTTGAATTTACTAATTAAATAATAATATTAGTAGTGGTGAATACTAATTTATAAAAATTATAATAAAATATTCTATAGGGGTCTAGAATTAATCATAGAAATTAAATATAGATATTTAATTTTAATTAATATAACTATGCATATATTAAATGTGTATGTATATATATTTATACAATTTATATGAATATATAAAGATATGTATGTACAATATATATATCATATACTATCAAAACTTGATTAATATATGATATAATAATAATTTGAGAATTTTTGTTAATGAAATTTAATAGTCCTAAGAACATACCTTCAGCCATCACAAGCTTTTGAAATAAGATATTTCGGCCGTGAGTTTCTTCCACTGTGCCGCCTCGTTGCCGCCGCACCGATTCCAAATTTTTGAAATTCTTGTGTCGTAGTCTTAACGCAGAAATTGTTTAAGATTTTTAGTACGATCCGAACAAGAAACAAAGTCTCCGATAATTGACTAAATTTAACGATCAAAGAAAGAGATGCGTTCGAAGAGATATACAAAAAGTCTGGCCAACTCTGCTAATTCTCGGACTGGTTCAGTGTCCAGCGTAATTTACGCAAATGTAACAATTCTAAACACCCTACAGATGTTTAAATTGTTACGACGTCCAAAGAAAGTTTCGAGTGTCGAAACTAAAAATTTATAACTTCCGATGTGCTTTGGGTCACATAAACATCAAAATAAAAAAAAACAACACGTTTCGATCGTTCTACTCACTAGAAAAATTATTGCAGCCAACAACTAATCATCTCTTGTTTACTTTCAATATAGATGACAATATTAATTTTTTTAAAAAACTCACAGTAAATCCATTTGTCATAATTCCCTCCATATTATTTTAGTTAAAACACTCTCGAGTTAAAATTTAAAAGGTATAATATCAATTAGAAGATAATTTTAAAATAAATCATAAAAACCCCTAAAAAATTATATTATTGTGTGTTTACTTGTTCGATAGTATTTTTTAGGGAAAAAAAAGGATGGGAAAAAAGAAAACAGAAAAAAAAACATATATACTTACCATGCCTGCAAGAGGAGAACCATACATAACAATATTTAGTCCAGAAGCCATGTAGCCAGTCGCATTAATCCTCATATCCCCATTCAACAGAAAATATGTCACGCATAATACAGCTGCTAAAAATCCAACATTGAGAATCCCAAACAAAATTCCTGTTTTACCCTGTTAAAAAATAAAATTAACCATCAAAATAATTTTAATTTTTTTTTATAATAAATAATTATTATCGAAATGTGGTGTTTATTTTTATTTATAAAAAAATTATTACATAATTAACGAAACTATAATAAAGTCATTAACAATCATATAGTTATTCACGCGTATAATTAGTAAATTTCATATCGCTTCTTGTACATATTTTTCAAATGAATTAAATATATTTTTTAATTAATTATTTATCATGATTAATATTAAAAATGTTATATCCAATACTTTTTGAAAATTAATGAACATCTGAGTATAGAAAATTAAATTAAAAATACTATATCCTGTACTTTTTGAAAATTATGGAAAATACGAGTACAGAAAATATGGTACCTACACAAAATCATAATTTTTTTTTATGAAAACGGAAAGAAGAACGTTTTATTTGTAATTACTTGAAATAACCCCAATATATAAACAAAAAAACTCTTGTGAGAATTTCTTATGGATCAAATTTATGAGACATATATTTTATTTGAACCGATCCATGAAAAATTATTATTTTTTATGTCAAAAATATTACTTTTCACTGCAAGTATAAATCGAGTTGGTTAGTCTAATGAATATAGACACGTAAAATTGTTTCACAATAAACTTATTTTATTATAAAATAGATAGTGATTTTTTTAAAAAAATATAAAGTAGATAGTATGGATGAAACATTAATAACTGTTAATTTATAGATATAATACCACTCACCTTTTGAAATGGAGGAGCACATAAAAGAAACAAAAAGACATATGCGGTCTCAACCACCACCCCGAAGCCATTAACGGTGGCCACAAGATAACTTCCAGGCTTTATGATTCCATAGTATGTCCAAAGAGATGAATTCAACAGCGTGCAAATGTATGCAAGGCTCTCAAATTCCTCTGTTGATCTGTTCTTCACTATTCTCCAAAATGTCTTCCTGAAACAACATATCAATTAATCCATCCATTTCACACACACCAAGTACTTAAATCAAATTTGTATATATAATCATAAAAACACTTACACTGGAGAAAGAAACATAAGAACTGAGATTATATTCCCTGTAGCAAATTATTAATAAATGTTAAAATTAACACACAAACATATATATATATATATATATATATATGCGGGTTGGAGATTATGTGTGTATTTATATGTACCTATGACACCAACAATCAAAAGTAATTCCACCATTTTTGGCCTAAGCAAAAGAAAGGAGAGAAGAAAAACGATCGAATGTTGATATTTTTTATAGAATCGAAGTTTTAATTTGGCTATGTATTTATATTGAATCCCGACCGACAAAAATAAAAAATCTAGTGTTGATTTCTGTTGTTTGTTATGTTTTTGAGAACATAAGTCGTGATTAAAAGTGGTTGTAGAAACGTGAATAAATTAAAGGAGGAAAAGTTTGTGATTTTATTTATTTATTTACTTGTTTATTTTATATATAATATGCTTCACGTGTGATTCGTATCTACACATTAAATTTTAATACAGTTATTTTAAGTGCGTATACTAAATTTGGTTACCAAGTGATTGCACTTGAACAATTTGTTCCTTTCAAATGTTAATGTTGTTGTAGTACCGTTTTCTCGCACTTAAAGTGTAGAGAAAAATAAAAAAAATTAGTTTTGATGTTCGAAACATTCATTGGGCATCATATGATTTAAACATTAACAAGATGTTTATATTTGTTTACTTTTGCTTATTTAACGCTGGATACAAACCAATCTGGGATTAGTGGAGTTAGTTCTTCTTGTAAATTTCTACGAACGGATCTCTCTCCTTTGATCGCCCAATCAAGTCCATGATTGGAGACTGGATTTCCTCCCTTAAAACGCATTAGAAATAAAAAAAAACTTTGGGTCGAGATTGAATCGGCAAAAATTTCTTGTGAAATTATAGGGTGGCTGAAATTTTCCTTATGATGGAGAGGGATGAAAAATTTTCTATGTCAAAATCTGGGTGTGAAAACTTGTCTTATTTCATGTAACCCTTAGTGAAATATTTATAAGGTTTGATTCAGGATCATATCAGTAATCTCGCTTGATAGGATCGGTTAATAGGTAGAAAAGTGTTTAGAAGGGGGGTTGAACAAACACTCATGTTTTTTTATAACATTCTTCGAATGAAGTATCGGTTTTGTGATAAACTGAAACTTAAGAATCTTGTCAGTCGATGACAATCAGTTTTACTAAATATAGTTGCGGAAATAAACTGACTGAAAGATAGAATAAATGACTGAAATAATAATGCAAGGATTTATGTATGTTCGGAGATTTGAATAACGTCTATGTCACCCCTTCTATCAAAAGAATAGAATATGCACTAAAAGACTTTGAACAATACAAAATGTGTACAGACCCACTTCAGTTTGGACTTAACACTGCCAAGACTGAAACTCTTAGTTAACAGCAATTTTCACTGTTCTTCGACTGGATTTAGCACGACAGATATAAGTAATACAGAGGTTTGTGCTAATAAGCTCGAAAAGTAGCCTCAAATCCTACGAATATTTCTAATGAGTGTGAGCTTTTCGAATCTCAAATGAGAGTAATAAGTTTAGCAGAATAACAGCAAGCTTAAGAGAATGGATGAATCGTATTTTTCAGCACTATATCTCATATGCTCTTCTTGCTATTTATAGGCTCTCTTCCAACGTTAATAATAAATACAATTGAACTTTGTATCCGTTGATTGCCACGTCAACATTCTTCTGACATTCGTAGACTGTATTCTCTGAAATGCGACGTCCCACTACGAAGTTAATTTCTGCTTTGTACTATTGTCGGTTGATTGTCCTATTCAACTGATGACTGTGTTCAGCTGAATGCTCAGCTGGATAAGTAGATGGGTAACCTCACAACTGAGTCATTTCAAACTGATCAGTATCCAATGAATAACTTTTTTTATTTAATGATATCATCACAATGACAAAGTAGATTCAGTTCGGCTGATAAATTAAGTTTCTAACAATTTCTCCCTTTTTGTTGTTTGACAAAACTTTGTAAAGTATGAACTGATCAAACTATCTTGAAATAGTCTTCAATTTCATTTTAGAAAAAATAACTTTTCCAATGTACAGATTCGTACAAAAAATGAAATAAATATCTAATTTTATGTACAGATTCGTACAAAGAATAAATAATACAAAATCTTCAAGTCTTCAACCATTCAACTGAAGTCAGTTGATCTTCATACATTCTTTTTCTTTTCTTTGTCTTCTTCTGTTTCTATTTCTCCTTTTTTGTCAAGCACATCCACTTTCCTTGTTAGAATGCGGACGTCTGCTGCAATATTTGATACTGCATTCTCATAATGCCCTGCAGCAGATCATTCTTTTAGTCACCTTTGATTCAAGAAAGTCAAATCGCCTGCCGACTAGTGCTTGAGTCTGGAAGTGCGATTCATTTGACAATCTATCTTTCTTGATTTCTTCAGTTGAATAAAAAAGATCAGATACACTCTTGTTAAGCTGATTCAGTCAGTCTGTTGTAAATTCATAATTTGAATTGAGCTTCAAGGTATGTGCAAGCTGAGTAGATTGTATTGCAGAGATAACATTTCATACTGAGAGGTTCGACTGAACGGTTTGGAGTTCTTCAAAAAGGGCATCAGTTTCTGAAATTCTAGGAGACATGGCTCCAGAAGTTTCTGGAATCTGTTTCCTTCGTTCTTGATTAAATACAACTATCGCACCGTCAGTTGGTTCTGTTATAAGCAAAGCTCTCTCTGAAATATCTTCAGTTAAATGGTCCTGGGGGGAGATGATGAACAGATGGAGAGCAGAAGTAGGAGAAGGTTCTTCATTTTGTTCGACAACTACTTCTCCAGTTGGAGCAACACTGATTCTTCAGCTGGTTTAAACAACTGGTTCTTCAACTGGTTCAACAACTGGTTTTCAGCTGGTTGAGAGATTTCTGTACAGTTTGGATCAAA